>NC_056741.1:1631277976-1631502978 GCF_019279795.1 Protopterus annectens | reverse complement strand
AAAAATTTGGGTAAATTGGTATCTAAAGTCACATTGTCTCGATGGCTTTCGCAATGTATCCGTTTGGCTTATGAAAGTTCTGGTAGGCCCGCAACTCAGGGAGTCTGTGCCCACTCTACCCGATCTATGTCTACCTCTGCTGCTTTTAGATCCAGGGTATCCCTAGATGATATTTGTTCGGCTGCCACTTGGGCCTCATCTCATACCTTTATCAGCCATTATAAGCTGGACATCATCTCCAGAGGGAGAGCATCCTTCGGCTCTGCAGTGCTCCGGAACATCCTTCCATGACGGCCACCCAAGGTTCAGGTAGCTGGGGACTCTGTCCCATAGGTTGCTGCACAAATGAAGTTAACTACTTCAGATTAAGAAGTTATGTACTCACCATAACGTTCCATCTGAGTAGATAAACTTAATTTGTCAGCAACCGTCTCCCCCTCCTTCCCCCCTGACCTTTGATTGTTTACATTTGTTTTCTTCACAGTTGGTCTTTGAATTTGATAAATCTCTAACAGTTTCTGCTTTGGGGGCAAACTTGATCTGAGGTCAGTCAGGGTTGGCAGGGGATTATGGGTAGGGGGAGGAGCTACGAGCTCGGATCTAAGCTGTTGAAAACTGCCAGCTCTGATCCGAAGTCGGATCAGATACCCATAGGTTGCTGACAAATGAAGTTTATCTACTCAGATGGAACGATGTTCATCGTGTTTCACTGTTGCAGTCATGACTGTAGGGTTCTCCCCTGCCGGCAGGCAGTCCTCGGTCGGCCAGAATCCCTAAGTCTGGGTCCGGCTGTTCAACCATGCTCCCTGACGTCAGAGCGCCAGGAGTACAAAGCTGACAGCCGACGCCATGTTCTCCAGTCTTTCTTGCCGTGCAGTGATAGCAGTTTGCAAGTGCCGGTCGGCTGACTCCTGACAATATTTTCTGAAAAAACTTCAGTCCGAAGACTTTCTTCTCCACACAAAGCTAAGTACCCCGTTGGGGAAACTTTTTCTTGCTCCAGTCCGATGTCAGAAAAAGTTAATAGTTGTATTTCATGTGGGAAGCAAATACCTCATAAGGATTTTCATTCTTACTGTATTCCTTGCTTAGGCCCTGACCACGACGTAGCTAGTTGTAAGTTTTGTGCTAGATTCAGTCAACGTACAATTAAACGAAGGCATGATTTTGCTTTTCATTACTTCGGTAGGCGTTTTAATTACAAAATGTCGGATACGGTTCCGGCTACCAGAGTTCACAAACAACGCAAGGACAAAGACAGGCCTCCGAGGTCCAAATCTGACTATATTGCACAAGCGGAGCCAGCTTCAGGTTCGGCAGTCGTCAGTGAGGCGCTTTTGCAGCCCCTGTCGTTGGCCATTTCGGAACCGATGGCCGAAACGGACTCCCACTTGGAGCTAACAAGGCCTATGAATATTTCTATTGCAGGACCTTCGGACAATGCTCCTTCGGATGGGTCCGGAGCCGCTGTGCAGGTACCGGCTTCCGAAGGGGTTTTCAGGCCTACTCAGCTTCTAATAAAGGCAAAGCCAAAGACAAAGGCAAAGACTCCTTCCAAATCGAAGACTGCAACACAGGCCTCTTCTGAACCGGCTCCCAAGTCACAGAAACAGTTACTTAAGATGGCGGAGGATTTACTTACTATGATCAGGGGTTCACATCCCCCACCAGATAAAAGGCCAAGGCAGGAAGTTTATTATGATTCCTCTGATCAGGCTTCTGTTTCTTCAGTTTCTTCTTCTGACCAGGAATATTCTTTCCCTCCTTATGAGGATTCTGATGCTGAGGAATCCATTCCTTCAGCTTCTCCCCCTGAGGATTTCTCTTTTGGGGAAACTTTGCATGAAATGAGGGAACATTTCCACTGGGAAGGACAGGAGTATTCGGAATCTAAGAAAAGACTAAGGGATTTTCTTCTTCTTCCCCAACATAGACCCTGGCTATTCCTCCTGTTTTGGATATTGTGGATGATGCTTTTTGGAGGCTAACCTAACCCTGACTCTTTTCCTCCTGCTCCTGTTAAGCCTGATAGATATTACAGGGTTCCTGATTACCACCAGTTTTTATACAAGAACCCTACTGCTGACCCTGAAACCATTTCTCAGGGTCCTAAGGGAGTTAAGGCCGCTTCTGCTAGAAACCCCATTCCCACTGAGAAGGATTCTAGATCTTTAGAAAGATGGGGCAAAAAGTGTACACTTCTGCTACTTTATCTATTAGGGCTTTAAACTGTCAGTTTCATATGCTGAAATACCAGCAATTTCTCTTGTCTGTTTTAAAACAAAAGCTTACTTCCATTTCTGCCTGTGCAGATGATAAGGAATTACATGATTTAATGCATGCCACTGAGCAAGTTGGGAAGCATGGTTTACACTGTGGATTTGATGCCTTGGAGGCTTCTTGTAGGGCTGCTGCCTCTGGCACAGTAATTAGAAGGCATGCATGGTTAAAGGAACAAAATTTGCCAGAAGAAGTAAAAGCTAAATTATTGGATGCTCCTGTTCAACATAATGTTTTGTTTGGACCAAAAGCTGAAGAGGTTGATTAAAAAGATGGAGGACAAGGCGAAATCCATGCAAACAGTTAAAGATTTCTTACAAGTACAGCCACCCAGATTTAGCAGGAATTGGCCTACAAAAAATTGGTCCTTTCCCATTTCAGACAGGCCTCAGAGGGGTAGATACAGACGCTCCCGAGGAAGGCCTCAAACACAAGCCTCTTATAGACCAAGACAGTACACTGCTTCCACCCCTAGGGGAGGAGAGGACAGGTCACAAACTCATAGGAAACGGACTCAATGACTCCCTCTGTTTGGCTGCAGGCACTTCTTGCCTGGAAGCCCTTCTCGGAGGAAAACTTTCTCTTTTCATCGAAAGTGGACTCGTATAACCCAAGACAAGTGGGTTCTGGATGTGGTTTCAAGAGATTACAAATTCCATTTTCATACCCTTCCAAGGCCAAGCGGATGGCCAGACCGTCCAAAACATCAGTGGACAGAGGCCTTAAACCAGGTGGAAGCTCTTTTGGCTATGAAAGCCATAGAACTTGTTCCACTTTCAGAGATGGGACAAGGTTTTTACTCAAGGCTTTTTCTAGTCCCCAGGAAGCAAAATTCATGAGACCCATCCTGGATCTGTCAGTCTTGAACACCTTTCTAGAGATTCCAAAATTCAAGATGCTTACTTTACAGCAGCTACTTCCAATGCTGTCCAAAAATGCATGGATGGTAACTTTGGATTTAAAGGAGGCATATTTACACATTCCCATCAGGCAGGAACGCAGAAAATACCTCAGGTTCAAGGCCGGATCGAGGCACTTTCAATTCTCTGCGCTGCCCTTTGGATTGTCTACTGCGCCCAGGGTCTTCACCAAATACCTGGCTCCAGTAGTAGCTTACTGCAGACTCGGGAATTCAAATTTACCCTTATCTGGATGACTGTCTTATTCAGGCAGACAGCAAGGAGGTCTTACTCCAGCATCTACGGTTTGTTCAGGATCTCCTCAAGTTCCTGGGATTCACTGTAAACATAAAAAAGTCAAATTTGACACCTTCACAACAGATAATTTGTCTGGGCGCTTCTTTAAACACAACAACCCAGATGGTATTTCTGACATACGAAAAACAGTTTCAGCTGACTTCAACGTTCAAAAACTTGGCAACTTTAGCTCAGCTATCTGCAAGGAGATTCCTGCAGGCTTTGGGTTACATGGCCTCCTGCATCCTTCTCGTTCCATATGCAAGACTACACATGAGGAAAATACAGTGGTACCTAAAAAGTGTATGGTCTCAGCATTGCCACAGTTTAGACATACTGATCTCCGTCCTGCCTTGTCTTCAAAAGGAATTCCTTTGGTGGTCCAAGGCATGTACTCTAAACAAAGGGAAACCCTTCTGTCTGCCTCCTGCCACTCAGATTCTAACCACTGACGCATCAGATTATGCATGGGGAGCCCATTTTCAGGGCAACTGTCTGCAGGGCCTATGAACAAAGGATCAGAAGCACCTGCATATCAATTTAAAGGAAATGTTAGCCGTTCAGAATGCTCTAATGGCCTTCAGGAATCTTCTTCAACCAGGACAACTACTGATACGGACAGACAACACCACAGTTATGTAGTACATAAACAAGCAAGGGGGGTTTCATTCATACCCCCTTTGCAGGCTAGCCATGGATCTATGGAACACAGCTCTAGCTTGCAATCTGGACCTTCAAGCTCAGTTTCTACCAGGGAAGCAAAACTTCCTGGCAGACAGTCTGAGCAGAAACCTTTCGGATCCACACGAGTGGATGCTGGACACCGAAATATTCAGAATGATAACAGCAGTCTGGGGATGTCCCCACATAGACCTCTTTGCATCCCATCTCAATCATCATCTACAGAATTTTTGCACCAGGACTTTCCACAAACAAGCTTGGAAAGTGGATGCACTATCTTTCAGTTGAAGAAACCTCTCGGGATATGCCTTTCCGCCTCTTCCTCTTCTTCCACGGGTATTAAAGATCAAACAGGACAGGCCCAAGATGATAATCTTGTTGGCCCCAAATTGGCCTCGACAGTTTTGGTACCCTACTCTGAAAAACCTTTGTCGGGAGCCCCCTTGGGTCTTACCACAGACTCCGAACCTTCTGTCCCAACATCAGGGTCAGGTTCTACACTCCCATGTCAGCACTCTCAGCCTGACGGCCTGGTTAATTCAGGGCCTTTGATTCCTTCTCTCCTACCCAAGCAGGTTATGGATGCCATTTTAGAAGCCAGGTGTCCTAGCACTAGAAAATCTTATGCAGGAAAATGGAAAAGATTCTGGATTCTGATCCTCTTCTTCCAAACATTCCTTTGATTTTACTTTACCTGACAGATCTCTTACATAAGGGTCTCTCTTTCTCTTCCATTAAGATACATGCCTCTGCTATTTCCGCTCATTATAATTCTGACCCTCCAATCTTTTCCCACCAGCTCATGAGACAGTTTCTCAGAGGAGCTAAGAACTTAAGACCTCCTAGATCTCCTCCCATTCCTGCTTGGGATCTCAACTATGTTTTGGAAAAGCTCACTTTACCTCCTTTTGAGCCTGCTGCCTCTTCTGACATCAAGTTTCTATCTTGGAAAACAGCCATCCTGTTAGCCCTGTCCTCTGCCAGGAGAGTTTCAGAGTTGCAAGCTCTTATGGCTGTGGAACCTTATATTATTTTTCATCAAGACAGGGTGTCTTTGAGGACTAATCCTACATTCATGCCTAAAGTGGTTTCCAAAGTGGCTCTAAATCAAACTATCCACTTGCCAACTTTTTTCCCCACTCCTCAAAATAAAGGGGAAAGGATCTTACATTCCTTGGATGTACACAGACAACTACATCAGAAAATCAGAGCAATTGTTTGTTTCTTATGCTTCAAGTTCCCAAGGTAAAGCCATTTCAAAACAGACCATTTCTAAATGTATTGCTCATGGAATCAGACTTTGTTATTCACACCATGGAAAGCAAATCCCAGGGAGTATATGGACTCATTCCACCAGAGCGGCTGCCACTTCTGCTGCCTTCCTCAGGGGAGTTCATACCAAAGACATTTTGGAAGCTGCAACTTCTGTGCATACTTTTTCAAAGCACTACAATCTACCTCTCTACTCTAAGTCTAGGGCAGGCTTTGCTTCTGCAGTCTTGCAGGGCCTTATAGCCACCCCTTCTGCTTTATGACCACCTCCCTTCCTTTTTGCTTTGGGATTCTACCCTACAGTCATGACTGCAACAGTGAAACACGATGAACATAGTACAGTTGTGTACACTTACCATAAATGTAGATGTTCGAGTGTCTTCACTGTTGCAGTCTGGGTTTCCCTCCCTCCTGTCCCCTCTTATTTTTACTTTTGTGTGGTTTCTTTTTTCACCACTCTTCTGAGGTGCATTTGCAAAGGATATGGGACGTTTTTCATTTTGGGACTCCTGACATCTGGGGCAAGAAAAACTGGAGAACATGGCGTCGGCTGTCAGCTTTGTACTCGTGGTGCTCTGACGTCAGGGAGCATGGTTGAACAGCCGACGCCGGACCCAGACTTTGGGATTCTGGCTGACTGAGGACTGCCTGCCGGCAGGGGAGAACCCTACAGTCATGACTGCAACAGTGAAGACACTCTAACATCTACATTTATGGTAAGTGTACACAACTGTACTTTATGGTGAGTACATCACTTCTTATTTCATCCCTCATGGACATGAGAGCCATTCAACTAGTACCACAGCAAGAGCAGGGACTAGGATTCTACTCAAGGCTATTCTTGGTGCCCAGAAAGGACAAAGCCTAGAGACCAATACTGGACCTGTCTATCCTAAACACATTCCTGGATATTCCAAAATTCAAAATGTTAACTCTGCAGCAGCTTCTGCCCATGCTGGGCAAGAAGGCTTGGCTTGTGACTTTAGACCTAAAAGAGGCATACCTGCATGTCCCAATCAGACAATCATGCAGAAGATACCTCAGATTTATAGCTGGCTCAATGCACTTCCAATTCTCTACACTGCCCTTTGGCGTATCTACTGCGCCCAGGGTCTTCACAAAATGCCTGGCACCAGTAATTGCATTTTCCAGACAAAGAGGAATACAAATATATCCTTACTTGGACGACTGCCTTATTCAAGCAGAGAACAAGGACATTCTACTACAGCATCTGGCGTTTTTAAAAAGATTACTAACAGGTCTAGGGTACACAGTAAACAAAAAGAAATCAAAACTCGTACCCTCTCAAGAGAGAATATTCCTGGGTGCAAGCTTAAATACAACTGCCCAGATGGCTTATCTCACGCCAGACAAACACAGACAACTGACTACTTATTTCAAAATGTTGGCAACAAAGACCCAGTTATCTGCAAGAAAAATTCTGCAGGCTTTGGGCTTCATGGTATCCTGCATTCTGCTAATTCCATACGCAAGACTGCATATGAGGAAACTTCAATGGTATTTAAAAAGTGTTTGGACTCAACATTGCCACAGCCTTGAAACAATAATTACCCTCGTTCTCTGCCTGCAACAGAAGTTTCGATGATGGGCAAAAGCCTGTCACCACAACACAGGACAGCCATTCACCTTACCCACAGCCAGGCAGACATTGACAACAGATGCATCAGATTTTGCCTGGGGGGCCCATATGGCAGGAAGATGTATTCAGGGCACATGGTCCGCAAGTCAAATGCATCTATATATCAATCAAAAAGAGATGCTAGCTGTTCAGAATGCCCTGACAGCCTTCAAGGAACTACTTCATCCAGGACAACTACTGATAAAGACTGACAATACTGCAGTCATGTGGTACATAAACAAGCAGGGAGGCACACATTCCTACCCCCTCTGCAGGCTAACCATGAACTTGTGGGCCACAGCATTGACTTACCAAGTACATCTGCAAGCACAATTCCTGCCAGGAAGGACAAATACTCTAGCAGACGAACTAAGCAGAAACCTAATGGATCCCCACGAGTGGAAATTGGATCCACAAGTCTTCAGCATGATAACAAGGAACTGGGGATGCCCAGACATAGACCTATTTGCCTCCCCTCACAACTACCAACTACAGAGATTCTGCACAAGGACTTGCACAAGCAAGCATGGAAAGTGGATGCTCTATCTTTCAGCTGGAAAAACCTAACAGTTTATGCCTTTCCTCCTCTTCCTCTCCTCCCCAAGGTACTCCTCAAGGTCAGACAAGAGAAACCAAAAATGATACTGATTGCCCCAGACTGACCCCGCCAGCACTGGTACCCAATCCTAAAGAGCTTGTCTCAATTCCCAGCTTGGACATTACCTCAAATTCCTCACTTATTGACCCGACAAGACAGTCAGATACTGCACAGCCAACTCAGGACCTTAAACCTGGCAGCATGGCGGATAATCTAGCCATTCAAGACACACCTCTCTCTAAAGCAGTGATGGATGTTATTTTGGAGGCCAGGAGGCCTAGCACCAGAAAATCTTATGCAGAAAAATGGAAAAGATTCTATGCTTGGAACCAGGAGCGAGGTATTGACGCAATTGTTCCAAATATTCCTCAGATTTTGCAGTACTTAACTCAGATTCTTGATAAAGGCCTTTCCTTTTCATCAATTAAAATTCATGCCTCTACCATTTCAGCTCATTACAATACAGAACCACCTATTTTTTCTCCTCCATTACTAAGTCAGTACCTCATAGGGGCCAAAAACATAAGACCTCCAAGGAGAGCACCAGTACTTGCATTGAAGCTCAACTATGTCTTGGAAAAACTCACACTGTCTCCGTTTGAGCCAGCCTCTGCAGCTGATATAAAATTCTTATCCTGAAAAACAGCTCCGCTCCTAGCAATAACTTCTGCTAGATGAGTTTCAGAGTTACAGGCACTCATGGCTGTGGAACCCTTTATCATTTTCCATCCTGACAGAGTTTCTCTGAGGACAAACCCTACATTTATGCCTAAGGTAGTGTCCAGTGTGGCCCTTAACCAAACAATTAATTTGCCTACCTTTTATCCAAACCCACAGAATAAGGGTGAGAGAATTCTGCATTCTTTGGACATTCACAGGCAGCTACTCTTCTACTTGGACAGAACCAAAGCTTTCAGAAAGACTGAACAACTTCTAGTATCATATGCTGCAGGATCACAAGGAAAGCCTATTTCAAAGCAGACTATTTCAAAGTGGATAGGCCCACTGCATTCGTTTCTGCTATTCACAGCATGGCAACTCGGTGCCGAAGGGCATTAGGCCACATTCAGCCAGAGCAGCAGCCACTTCAGCAGCCTTCCTCAGAGGAGTACCAACCAAAGACTTCTTAGAGGCTGCAGCTTGGAGTTCAGCGCATACTTTTACAAAGCACTATCACTTACCTCTCTACTCTAAATCCAGGGCAGGCTTTGCCACTGCAGTTCTGCAGGGCCTGATAGCCTCTCCTAATCCTATTTAGCACCAGTCTCCCAACCTTAGCTTTGGGATTCAACCCAATTGTAATTACTGCAACAGTGAAACACGAACATAGAAAAGTTGTGTACCTACCATAAATGTAGATGTTCGAGTGTATTCACTGTTCCAGTCCAGGTTACCCTCCCACCATTCCCCTTTTCCTTTGCTGGGACTTATCTGTACTTCTCTATTCTATACAACCTATGTGGTGTATTTGCTTTTAGATGAAGAAAAAGTTGTTTTTTGTGCATGCATGCTTATTGGCATAATTTAGCCTACCATTTTAGGGGTACCTGACATCTGGGGCAAGAAAAACTGAAGAAAATGGTGTTGGCTGTATCTTTTATACCCCTGGCGCACTGACGTCAGGGAGGAGGCGACAGCAACTGACGCCGGACCTGGACTTTGGAACTCGGGCTGACTGCGGCTAGCCTGCCAGCAGGATAACCCAATTGTAATGATTGCAACAGTGAATACACTTGAAACATCTACATTTATGGTAGGTACGCAACCGTACTTTCTAATTTTGTCCAGCTGTTTTCTCTACCTATGCTGATCTTTTCGAAGACAACCTAAGCAAACTCCCAGTTGTGTACTCCATGAAGTTAGACCCTGAAGTCAGCCCAGTTCTCAGACCAGCCCAGAAAGTTCCAGTAGCTATGCAGAGCAGAGTCAAAGCTGTGCTAGGTAAAATGGTGCAGCAAGGTGTGATTTTTCCAGTTGAACCAACTGGATGGGTATCTTCCATGGTTGTAGTTCATAAGAAAAACTCAGATGATATCAGAATATGTCTTGATAAGAGATTTAAACAAAGAGCTGAAAAGACATCATCATCCAGTACAGTCAAAGAAGTCGCTGCTCTTATGCGAAATGCTACTGTTTTTTTTTGTTTGTTTTGGATGCAGAAAGTTAATTTTGGAAAGTTTTGCTTGACCAAAAATCTTCATTGCTAACCACTTTCAGTACTCCTTTTGTCAGGTACAGATTTTTGAGAATGCCATTTGGGATAAATTCTGCAACTGAAGTCTTCCAGTATGCCATGAACACATTTTTTCTGGATATCCATCTGGTATTATAGTAGATGATATTCTAGTAAGAGGTAATGGTGAAGCAGAGCATGACAGAAACCTCAAAGTTCTGGAAAGAGCATGTGAAGTGAATCTTAAGCTGAATCCTCAAGTGCAAGTTCAGGCTATGAGAAGTTACTTAAGCTGGTTATTTGTTTACCAGTTCATTTATGACTAGATCCTTCCAAGCAAGCAGCAGTTCTTGAGATGCCAGCTGTAGACAATTTTCAAGCCCTACAATGTTTTTTTGGCATGGTTAACTACCTAGGCAATTTCATTCCAGATTTGATCCAACTTTCAGCACCACTCAGAGAGTTGACATGCAAAGATGTATCCTGGTTAGAACAACACCAAAGAGCATTTGATGTCCTGAAATGGAGAATTGCCAGTCCACCAAATCTCTGATACTATGATGTTCACAAACTAGTAACTCTTTCTTGTGATGCTTTGAAGTTTGGTCTTGGTGCAGTCATGCAGTCATTCTTCAAGAGGTTAGACCAGTAGCCCCTGCGTCCAGAACTCTAACCCAAACCGACATGCAGTATGCTCAGATAGAGAAAAGAACTCCTTGGCAATTGTGTTTGCATGTTCGAAGTTCCTTGATTATATTCATGGCCAACCTATTCAAATCGAAACAGATCACCAATCTCTACTTGCGGTTTTGAGAAAGCCTATGCATACAGCTCCTGCTAGATTGCAACGCATGATGTTGAAGTTACAAAAGTATAATTTCAATCTTGTCTACACAAAAGGCAAGTTTCTTAATCTTGCTGATACTTTATCCAGATTGCTCAGAAATACCACTGAACAGCATGAAAACGAGAAATTTGATTTTGAAGTCGTGGAAGTGAGACATTTTTCTTCTACACTTCTTGATGAGCTTAGCAGTCACACAGCCTCAGATCCAATTCTTCAGAAGCTCAGCCACTTTATTAGTCGAGGATGGCCGTCAGAGCAATCTTGTTTACCTCATGACTTGCAACCATATTTTCCTTACTGAGATGAGATTTTGTTTGACAATGGTATCATTATGACAGGTCCAAAAGTGATTGTTCCAGAATCCTTGCAGCAAGAGTACATTGCCATCTTGTATCATGGCCACCCAGGAACTGATTCTACCAAAAGAAGGGTGAGATGACTAGTATTTTGGTCTCCTATGTCAAAGGATATTGAGAGTACTTTCATCTTGCTCTATATGTAATGATACCAAGTCTTGTCAACAAAAAGAACCACTTCAGCTAAACCAGATTCCTGAACTACCTTGGTTGACGGTAACTACAGACTTTTTCGAATGGTATGGTCAACATTACTTGGTGTTAGTAGGCTCTTATTCAGATTGGTTCGAGATTGACCTACTTCCAAATCTAGCATCCAGTACTGTCATTACTAAGTTGAAGCTTCATTTTGCAATCCATGGTAGCCCACGCAAAGTTATTTTTGACAATGGCACACAGTTTATAAGCCAGCAGTTCAAGATTTGCTGGAGTGGGATTTTATTCATGTTACAAGTAGCCCTGATTACCCACAGTCAAATGGTTTGGCAGAACATGCAGTTCAAAGTGCAAAACAGTTATTAGATAAGTCGAAACTAGACAATATAGAGGTTTTTCAAAATCTCCTGAATCTCAGAAGTATTCCTCATGATAAATATCTTGGTTCACCTGCATAAAGGCTTTTGTCGAGATAAACCAAAACCACACTACCAATCAATAGCAATCTGTTGGCTCCCTGTGCTAAGAGCATCAAACCAGTGAGAGCTCAACTCATGTAAAGGCGTTTGTCCCAGAAGTCCTATTATGATGTTGTTGTGTCTTTCGGCTTTTCCCGGTTAGGGGTTGTCACAGCGGAACTCTGGTCCGCTAATGATTGGCAGTAGATTTTTACGTGCCGAGTTGCCGGCCCCGACGCACAACCTTCAACGAAGGTATGCCCATTCACACTTCTCCACATAGAAGACGCTCTAGCTGAGAATTGAACAGGACGTCTTACTGTGAGGTGACAATGCTACCGCAGCACCACCACTGCAGTTTGCAGAAGTCCTATTATGATAAGCCCAGTAAACTGCTCAATCCATTACGAGAAGAGGAGATAGTGAGGATGCAGACATCCAAAGGTTTTGATTGGATTGGAGTCATGAAAAGTGCATCTCCACAACCAAGATTGTACATTATGGAATCGCAAGGAGTTGAATTTAGGGTACTGGTGTCCCAGCCTGTATTGCAGGATCATGCCTGTGAAAAAGACTATAGATCTCAGAGTGAGTTATTCAGTGTTCCAGTTCCAGAGGATATTCCTGCAAATATCCCTCTTCCTGAGAAGATTCCCAAAACTCCTGAAACGGATGGTTTAGCAACAGGGGCAGTCATTGGTGAGCAAAGTCCTAATTGCTATGTCACTAAATCAGGTCACATTTTCAGATCATGTTCCAAATACACGGTAACTTGGACATGAATGTTTATTTCTCAGTGTCTGTATAATTGCATATCTTTTTCAGATGCCATTTTATTGTGTGCATTTCAGTAAAGAGGGAGGATGTAGATCAGTATGCATGTACACCTTTAAGAAGCTTTCCATGACCTTGTACATGTGTATAAGTACTGAGCACGTGCAACCCAGACTGCCATTTTGTAGAGAGCTATTGAGATGTAAGCATGTGTGCATGTAATGGTCTGTCAGTTAATCAGTTTGTTTATATTTTATGTTGCTGCTATCCATCCTGATGTGTTTCTGTATAACAAAGCATATAGACAAACTACCCCTCCTGTTCGTCTTGAATCATAATATAGGACGAGCGACAATGAGGATGTAGCAGTGGGCAATGTCATTTCATCGCTTCTGGTGGCATTGCACATCCCAGGAAGTTCCATCGTCTTCGTAAACAAACTGAACAAATCTATTTTTCTGTCTCATGAATCTTTCCTCAACTGGTAAGTGGCAGTTATGATTTTCATTTGCTGGGGCCAACCATGCTGCAACCTTTTTGCCTTCCATCTGAACACCAAATACCACAGCTATTTCACCCTAATTCCCCCAGAGGGGCAGTCACAGAGGAATGCTCCAGTCCACAGTTGTTTCCCAGGTTTCTTGAGCACTCTTTCGCTCTTTCCCCTTGTAATCAAGTTTCTACTGAAAGCCATAAGGTGCATGGCGACAGCAGTTCTCACTGCTCTCTTCTGGCAGTGGCAGGCACGGTTCCCCTTCCTTTCAGAAACATCCTCCCTGGTGCAGGAACCTCTTCCAGACCTTCTAGCTTATCTCTCTGGGCATCTTCAACGAAACTTGCAAGCCCTGAACTTGACCGCATGGTTTCTCCATTTCCAGTGATAGCCAAGAATGCCAGGCTTTTTGCAGCAGTTATTCAGATTCTAGCTTCATCACAGAAACAGAACACTAGGAAGGTTTACAAAAGCAAATGGAAGAGGTTTGCTATGTGGGCTTCATCTAAGAGCTTTATTCCTTTTTCAGCACCTTTACCTTCTACCCTAGATTTTTTAGCGGGTTTGTTTCAGGAAAGTGCTAGTTTTTCTACAGTTAAGGTGCAGATAGCAACTATATCCAATTTTTACTTGGGAGAAAACTAAACCTCTGTTTAAAAATCTTTTTTTTTAAAGAAACTTTTCTTCTAAGGCCCTCCCCATCAGATATTCAATTCTTCATGTGGACATAACTGTGATGCTTCAAGCCATAGCCCTCCTCCCCTTTAAACCAGCAGCCTCCACATAACTGAAATTTTTGTCTCCAGCTAGGAAAATTTCTGAGTTACAAGCCTCATCTCACAAACCTTCCTACTTGTTTTTTCATAAGAATTGGGCATCACTAAACCAATCCGCATTTGTTTCCTAAAGTGGCCTCTGAAGCAGATTTTAACCAAACAATCAACTTACCGGTTTTCTTCCTAAATTTTCCCAACAAATGGAAATGTGCTCTACATTTGATTGATGTTCACTGCAAGCTGAGATTTTATCTGCATCGCATCAAAGACTAGAAAAACTGATCAGCGTTGTCTTTCCTGTTCAAGGGCTAAATTGGGCCAGGGAGTTCCTAAAGTTACTCTGTCAGGGTGTTTTTTCGATTAATAGTATAGCTTTTCTTTATAAAGAAATTTGGTGGATATTACCACACAGACCTAAGGCCCATTCAAAATGGGCAGTGGCAACCTCCACTACCTACTTTGCTAAATTGCAATAGGTGAGATTTGTGCTACGGATACTTGATCTGCTGTTCAGACATTTGTTACACATAGTAACCTAGATGTGCAGTTTAGATTCTGTGCATCCTTTGGCTCCACAATCCTTTGGAATATCCTTCCATGAGACCACCTGGGGATATTAGTAGCTGGAGAATTTATCCCATCTGTTGAGTCAGAAAAAGACGTTGGATACGAAAGTTATGTACTTACCATAACAATAGATCCATGTTGCCTTATTCCATCAACATTCCTTCCCTTCATCCCCCCTTACCTGGATTGTGATATAGTGACCCTCTGCTGATCGATTGGACCTAAGGTTGCCAGCCATCCCATTATCAGCTGGACACTCACTGGATTAGCTACCTTATCCCATTGCCCGCTGTGTGAAGCAGTGGGACTTCAGATGTCACACTTTTCAGTCGTACCGAATCGCCTTGGGAAAGCTTCAGTTACTTAAGTTTTTTGCACAGAATTCAGGTACGTTACCAACCCAGACCTGCAGGCAGATCTATTCACTGTTCATTCTGGGTGGTTTAAATCTTGCAGCCATTGGCTGCAATTCATGAAAGGGGTGGGGATTGGGATAGGAAACTCCCTACAAAGATCGCAGCTGTAGAGCAATTTGTTTCACCGCTTTTGCAAACGCTAAATAAATTAAGGTTTTTTTTTTTTTTCCTTAAAAGCAGAGCCAGCCTGCAAGCTATCTAGCCAGCCAGTTATACTGCCAGCCATCCATTCATTCATCCAGCCCTCCATCCATCTAGCCAGCCATTCCAGTAGCTAGCCAGCTTAGCCACTTCAGCAGCCAGACAGCTTAGCCACTCAGGCAGCCAGCCAGCCAGCTTAGCTACTCCGGCAGGCAGCCAGCCAGCCAGCTTAGCCACTCCGGCAGGCAGCCAGCCAGCTTAGCCACTCCGGCAGGCAGCCAGCCAGCCAGCTTAGCCACTCCGGCAGGCAGCCAGCCAGCCAGCTTAGCCACTCCGGCAGGCAGCCAGCCAGCCAGCTTAGCCACTCCGGCAGGCAGGCAGCCAGCCAGCTTAGCCACTCCGGCAGGCAGCCAGCCAGCTTAGCCACTCCGGCAGGCAGGCAGCCAGCCAGCTTAGCCACTCCGGCAGGCAGGCAGCCAGCCAGCTTAGCCACTCCGGCAGGCAGGCAGCCAGCCAGCTAGCTAAGCCACTCCGGCAGGTAGCCAGCTAGCTAAGCCACTCCGGCAGGCAGCCAGCCAGCTTAGCCACTCTGGCAGGCAGCCAGCCAGCTTAGCCACTCTGGCAGGCAGCCAGCCAGCTTAGCCACTCTGGCAGGCAGCCAGCTTAGCCACTCCGGCAGGCAGGCAGCCAGCCAGCTTAGCCACGCAGGCAGGCAGCCAGCCAGCTTAGCCACTCCGGCAGGCAGGCAGCCAGCCAGCTTAGCCACTCCGGCAGGCAGGCAGCCAGCCAGCTTAGCCACTCCGGCAGCCAGCCAGCCAGCCAGCTTAGCCACTCTGGCAGCCAGCCAGCCAGCCAGCTTAGCCACTCTGGCAGCCAGCCAGCCAGTTAGCCACTCTGGCAGCCAGCCAGCCAGCCAGCTTAGCCACTCTGGCAGCCAGCCAGCCAGCTTAGCCACTCTGGCAGCCAGCCAGCCAGCCAGCTTAGCCACTCTGGCAGCCAGCCAGCCAGCTTAGCCACTCTGGCAGCCAGCCAGCCAGCTTAGCCACTCTGGCAGCCAGCCAGCCAGCCTAGCCACTCTGGCAGCCAGCCAGCCAGCCTAGCCACTCTGGCAGCCAGCCAGCCAGCCTAGCCACTCTGGCAGCCAGCCAGCTTAGCCACTCTGGCAGCCAGCTTAGCCACTCTGGCGGCCAGCCAGCCAGCTTTGCCACTCTGGCGGCCAGCCAGCCAGCTTTGCCACTCTGGCAGGCAAGCAGCCAGCCAGGCAGCCTAGCCACGCCAGCAGGCAAGCAGCCAGCCAGGCAGCCTAGCCACGCCAGCAGGCAAGCAGCCAGCCAACTTAGCCACGCCAGCAGGCAGGCAGGCAACCAACCTAGCCACGCAGGCAGGCAGCCAGCTAGCCTCTCCGGTAGGCAGCCAGACAGCCAGCTTAGCCATTCCGGCAGGCAGGCAGCCAGCTTAGCCACACCAGGAATTCATTCCATCTAGTCATCCATTGCATCAGAAGCCAGCCAGCTGGGCATTCATTCCATCTAGCTAGCCAGGCATTCATTCATCTAGTCAGCCCGCCAGGCATTCATTCATCTAGCCAGCTAGGCATTCATTCATTCATCTAGCCAGCCAGGCATTCCTTCATCTAGCCAGCCAGCCAGGCATTCCTTCATCTAGCCAGCCAGCCAGTATTCCTTCATCTAGCCAGCCAGCAAAGCCAGGCATTCCTTCAGCCAGCCAGCAAAGCCAGGCATTCCTTCAGCCAGCCAGGCATTCATTCGGCTGGCCAGCCAGCCAGGCATTCCTTCAGCCAGCCAGGCATTCATTCAGCTGGCCAGCCAGCCAGGCATTCATTCGGCTGGCCAGCCAGCCAGGCATTCACTCTGGCAGCCAGCCAGCCAGCCACTCTGGCAGCCAGCCAGGCATTCATTCGGCCGGCCAGCCAGCCAGGCATTCATTCGGCCGGCCAGCCAGGCATTCATTCGGCCGGCCAGCCAGCCAGGCATTCATTCGGCCGGCCAGCCAGGCATTCATTCGGCCGGCCAGCCAGCCAGGCATTCATTCGGCCAGCCAGGCATTCATTCATCTAGTCAGCCAGCCAGGCATTCATTCGTCTAGTCAGCCAGCCAGCCAACCAGCCAGGCATTCATTCGTCTAGTCAGCCAGCCAACCAGCCAAGCATTCATTCGTCTAGTCAGCCAGCCAACCAGCCAAGCATTCATTCGTCTAGTCAGCCAGCCAACCAGCCAGGCATTCATTCGTCTAGTCAGCCAGCCAACCATTCATCTAGCCAGCCAGCCAGCCAGCCAGGCATTCATTCATCTAGCCAGCCAGCCAGCCAGGCATTCATTCATCTAGCCAGCCAGCCAGCCAGGCATTCATTCATCTAGCCAGCCAGCCAGCCAGGCATTCATTCATCTAGCCAGCCAGCCAGCCAGGCATTCATTCATCTAGCCAGCCAGCCAGCCAGGCATTCATTCATCTAGCCAGCCAGCCAGGCATTCATTCATCTAGCCAGCCAGCCAGCCAGGCATTCATTCATCTAGTCAGCCAGCCAGGCATTCATTCGTCTAGTCAGCCAGCCAACCAGCCAGGCATTCATTTGTCTAGTCAGCCAGCCAACCAGCCAGGCATTCATTCGTCTAGTCAGCCAGCCAACCAGCCAGGCATTCATTCGTCTACTCAGCCAGCCAGCCATTCATCTAGCTAGCCAGCCAGCCAGGCATTCATTCATCTAGCCAGCCAGCCAGCCAGGCATTCATTCATCTAGCCAGCCAGCCAGCCAGGCATTCATTCATCTAGCCAGCCAGACAGCCATTCATTCATCTAGCCAGCCAGCCAGCCAGGCATTCATTCATCTAGTCAGCCAGCCAGGCATTCATTCGTCTAGCCAGCCAGCCAACCAGCCAGGCATTCATTCGTCTAGTCAGCCAGCCAACCAGCCAGGCATTCATTCGTCTAGTCAGCCAGCCAACCATACATCTAGCCAGCCAGCCAGGCATTCATTCGTCTAGTCAGCCAGCCAGCCAGGCATTCATTCGTCTAGCCAGCCAGGCATTCATTCGTCTAGCCAGCCAGCCAGGCATTCATTCGTCTAGCCAGCCAGCCAGCCAGGCATTCATTCATCTAGCCAGCCAGCCAGCCAGGCATTCATTCGTCTAGCCAGCCAGGCATTCATTCATCTAGTCAGCCAGCCAGCCAGCCAGGCATTCATCTAGTCAGCCAGCCAGCCAGGCATTCATCTAGTCAGCCAGCCAGCCAGGCATTCATCTAGTCAGCCAGCCAGCCAGGCATTCATCTAGTCAGCCAGCCAGCCAGGCATTCATCTAGTCAGCCAGCCAGCCAGGCATTCATCTACTCAGCCAGCTGCCAGCCAGGCATTCATTCACCTAGTCAACCAGCCAGGCATTCATTCACCTAGTCAGGCAGCCAGCCAGGCATTCATTCAATTATTCAGCCAGCCAGGCATTTATTCAGCTAGTCAGCCAGCCAGCCTGGCATTCATTCACCTAGTCAGCCAGCCAGCCAGCCTGGCATTCATCCATCTAGTCAGCCAGCCTGGCATTCATCCATCTAGTCAGCCAGCCTGGCATTCATCCATCTAGTCAGCCAGCCAGCCTGGCATTCATCCATCTAGTCAGCCAGCCAGCCTGGCATTCATCCATCTAGTCAGCCAGCCAGCCTGGCATTCATCCATCTAGTCAGCCAGCCAGCCTGGCATTCATCCATCTAGTCAGCCAGCCAGCCTGGCATTCATCCATCTAGTCAGCCAGCCAGCCTGGCATTCATCCATCTAGTCAGCCAGGCAGGCAGGCATTCACTCATCTAGCCAGCCAGCCAGGCATTCATTCATCTAGCCAGCCAGCCAGGCATTCATTCATCTAGCCAGCCAGCCAGGCATTCATTCATCTAGCCAGGCATTCATTCATCTAGACAGGCATTCAGTCATCTAGCCAGCCAGCCAGGCATTCAATTCATCTAGCCAGCCAGCCAGGCATTCAGTTCATCTAGTCAGCCAGCCAGCCAGCCAGGCATTCATTCACCTAGCCAGCCAGCCAGCCAGCCAGGCATTCATTCACCTAGTCAGCCAGCCAGCCAGGCATTCATTCACCTAGTCAGCCAGCCAGCCAGCCAGCCAGGCATTCAGTCACCTAGTCAGCCAGCCAGCCAGCCAGGCATTCAGTCACCTAGTCAGCCAGCCAGCCAGCCAGCCAGGCATTCATTCACCTAGTCAGCCAGCCAGCCAGCCAGACATTCATTCACCTAGTCAGCCAGCCAGGCATTCATTCACCTAGTCAGCCAGCCAGGCATTCATTCACCTAGTCAGCCAGCCAGGCATTCATTCACCTAGTCAGCCAGCCAGACATTCATTCACCTAGTCAGCCAGCCAGCCAGACATTCATTCACCTATTCAGCCAGCCAGCAAGGCATTCATTCACCTATTCAGCCAGCCAGCCAGGCATTCATTCACCTATTCAGCCAGCCAGCCAGGCATTCATTCACCTATTCAGCCAGCCAGCCAGGCATTCATTCACCTATTCAGCCAGCCAGCCAGGCATTCATTCACCTATTCAGCCAGCCAGCCAGGCATTCATTCACCTATTCAGCCAGCCAGCCAGGCATTCATTCACCTATTCAGCCAGCCAGCCAGGCATTCATTCACCTATTCAGCCAGCCAGCCAGGCATTCATTCACCTAGTCAGCCAGCCAGCCAGGCATTCATTCACCTAGTCAGCCAGCCAGCCAGGCATTCATTCACCTAGTCAGCCCGCCAGCCAGGCATTCATTCACCTAGTCAGCCAGCCAGCCAGGCATTCATTCACCTAGTCAGCCAGCCAGCCAGGCATTCATTCACCTAGTCAGCCAGCCAGCCTGGCATTCATTCACCTAGTCATCCAGCCAGCCTGGCATTCATTCACCTAGTCAGCCAGCCAGGCATTCATTCATCTAGCCAGCCAGCCAGGCATTCATTCATCTAGCCAGCCAGCCAGGCATTCATTCATCTAGTCAGCCAGCCAGCAAGCCAGTCAGGCGTTCATTCATCTAGCTACCCAGCCAGGTATTCATATAGTCAACCACTGCAGCAGCAGCCAGCCAGGCATTCATTCATCTAGTGAGCCAACCACAGCCAGGCATTCATTCATCTAGGCAGCCAGCCAGGCAGGCATTCATTCATCTAGCCAGCCAGCCAGGCAGGCATTCATTCATCTAGCCAGCCAGCCAGGCAGGCATTCATTCATCTAGCCAGCCAGCCAGGCAGGCATTCATTCATCTAGCCAGACAGGCAGGCATTCATTCATCAGGCCAGGCATTCATTCGTCTAGTCAGCCAGCCAACCAGCCAAGCATTCATTCGTCTAGTCAGCCAGCCAACTAGCCAAGCATTCATTCCTCTAGTCAGCCAGCCAGCCAGGCATTCATTCATCTAGTCAGCCAGCCAGCCAGGCATTCATTCATCTAGGCAGCCAGCCAGGCAGGCAGGCATTCATTCATCTAGGCAGCCAGCCAGGCAGGCATTCATTCATCTAGCCAGACAGGCAGGCATTCATTCATCAGGCCAGGTATCTCATCTGCCTCAGCCAGCCAACCAGCCAAGCATTCATTCGTCTAGTCAGCCAGCCAACTAGCCAAGCATTCATTCCTCTAGTCAGCCAGCCAGCCAGGCATTCATTCATCTAGTCAGCCAGCCAGCCAGGCATTCATTCATCTAGTCAGCCAGCCAGCCAGGCATTCATTCATCTAGTCAGCCAGCCAGCCAGGCATTCATTCATCTAGTCAGCCAGCCAGCCAGGCATTCATTCATCTAGTCAGCCAGCCAGCCAGGCATTCATTCATCTAGTCAGCCAGCCAGCCAGGCATTCATTCATCTAGTCAGCCAGCCAGCCAGGCATTCATTCATCTAGCCAGCCAGCCAGGCATTCATTCATCTAGCCAGCCAGCCAGGCATTCATTCATCTAGCCAGCCAGGCATTCATTCATCTAGCCAGCCAGGCATTCATTCATCTAGCCAGCCAGCCAGCCATTCATTCATCTAGCCAGCCAGCCAGCCAGGCATTCATTCATCTAGCCAGCCAGCCAGCCAGGCATTCATTCATCTAGCCAGCCAGCCAGCCAGGCATTCATTCATCTAGCCAGCCAGCCAGCCAGGCATTCATTCATCTAGCCAGCCAGCCAGCCAGCCATTCATTCATCTAGCCAGCCAGCCAGCCATTCATTCATCTAGCCAGCCAGCCAGCCAGCCAGCCATTCATTCATCTAGCCAGCCAGCCAGCCAGCCATTCATTCATCTAGCCAGCCAGCCAGCCATTCATTCATCTAGCCAGCCAGCCAGCCATTCATTCATCTAGCCAGCCAGCCAGCCATTCATTCGTCTAGCCAGCCAGGCATTCATTCGTCTAGCCAGCCAGGCATTCATTCGTCTAGCCAGCCAGGCATTCATTCGTCTAGCCAGCCAGCCAGTCAGCCAGGCATTCATCTAGCCAGGCATTCATCTAGCCAGCCAGCCAGCCAGGCATTCATCTAGTCATCCAACCAGCCAGGCATTCATCTAGTCAGCCAGCCAGGCATTCATCTAGTCAGCCAGCCAGGCATTCATCTAGTCAGCCAGCCAGCCAGGCATTCATTCACCTAGTCAGCCAGCCAGCCAGGCATTCATTCACCTAGTCAGCCAGCCAGCCAGCCAGCCAGGCATTCATTCACCTAGTCAGGCAGCCAGTCAGGCATTCATTCAATTATTCAGCCAGCCAGGCAGGCATTCATTCACCTAGTCAGCCAGCCAGGCAGGCATTCATTCACCTAGTCAGCCAGCCAGCCAGGCATTCATTCACCTAGTCAGCCAGCCAGGCAGGCATTCATTCACCTAGTCAGCCAGCCAGCCTGGCATTCATTCACCTAGTCAGCCAGCCAGCCTGGCATTCATTCACCTAGTCAGCCAGCCAGCCTGGCATTCATTCACCTAGTCAGCCAGCCAGCCTGGCATTCATACATCTAGTCAGCCAGCCAGCCAGCCTGGCATTCATTCACCTAGTCAGCCAGCCAGCCAGCCTGGCATTCATCCATCTAGTCAGCCAGCCTGGCATTCATACATCTAGTCAGCCAGCCAGCCTAGCATTCATCCATCTAGTCAGCCAGCCTGGCATTCATACATCTAGTCAGCCAGCCAGCCTGGCATTCATTCATCTAGCCAGCCAGCCAGGCATTCATTCATCTAGCCCAGCCATTCATTCAGCCAGCCAGGCATTCATTCATCTAGCCAGCCAGGCATTCATTCTTCATTCATCTAGCCAGCCAGACATTCATTCATCTAGCCAGCCAGCCAGACATTCATTCATCTAGCCAGCCAGCCAGCCAGGCATTCATTCATCTAGCCAGCCAGCCAGCCAGCCAGGCATTCATTCACCTAGTCAGCCAGGCCGGCATTCATTCACCTAGCCAGCCAGCCAGGCAGGCATTCATTCATCTAGCCAGCCAGCCAGGCAGGCATTCATTCATTCATCTAGCCAGCCAGTCAGGCAGGCATTCATTCATCTAGCCAGCCAGCCAGGCATTTATTCATCTAGCCAGCCAGCCAGCCAGGCATTTATTCATCTAGCCAGCCAGCCAGCCAGGCATTTATTCATCTAGCCAGCCAGCCAGCCAGGCATTTATTCATCTAGCCAGCCAGCCAGGCATTTATTCATCTAGCCAGCCAGCCAGCCAGGCATTCATTGATCTAGCCAGCCAGCCAGCCAGCCAGCCAGCCAGGCATTCATTGATCTAGCCAGCCCGCCAGGCATTCATTCATCTAGCCAGCCCGCCAGGCATTCATTCGGCCGGCCAGCCAGGCATTCATTCACCTAGTCAGCCAGCCAGGCATTCATTCATCTAGCCAGCCAGCCAGCCAGGCACCAGGCATTCATTCATCTAGTCAGCCAGCCAGCCAGCCAGGCATTCATTCACCTAGTCAGCCAGCCAGCCAGCCAGGCATTCATTCACCTAGTCAGCCAGCCAGCCAGCCAGGCATTCATTCACCTAGTCAGCCAGCCAGCCAGCCAGGCATTCATTCATCTAGTCAGCCAGCCAGGCATTCATTCATCTAGCCAGCCAGCCAGGCATTCATTCATCTAGCCAGCCATTCATTCAGCCAGCCAGGCATTCATTCATCTAGCCAGCCATTCATTCAGCCAGCCAGGCATTCATTCATCTAGCCAGCCAGGCATTCATTCACCTAGTCAGCCAGGCATTCATTCATTTAGCCAGCCAGGCAGGCATTCATTCATGTAGCCAGCCAGGCATTCATTCATCTAGCCAGCTAGCCAGCCAGGCATTCATTCATCTAGCCAGCCAGCCAGGCATTCATTCATCTAGCCAGCCAGCCAGCCAGGCATTCATTCATCTAGCCAGCCAGCCAGCCAGGCATTCATTCATCTAGCCAGCCAGCCAGCCAGGCATTCATTCGTCTAGTCAGCCAGCCAGACAGCCTGGCATTCATTTGTCTAGTCAGCCAGCCAGCCAGGCATTCATTCATCTAATCAGTCAGCCAGCCAGCCAGCCAGCCAGGCATTCATTCATCTAGTCATCCAGCCAGCCAGCCAGCCAGGCATTCATTCATCTAGCCAGCCAGCCAGGCATTCATTCATCTAGTCAGCCAACCAGCCAGCCAGGCATTTATTCATCTAGCCAGCCAGCCAGCCGGCCGGGCATTTATTCATCTAGCCAGCCAGCCAGCCAGCCAGGCATTTATTCATCTAGCCAGCCAGCCAGCCAGGCATTCATTGATCTAGCCAGCCAGCCAGCCAGGCATTCATTCATCTAGCCAGCCAGCCAGGCATTCATTGATCTAGCCAGCCTGCCAGGCATTCATTCATCTAGCCAGCCAGCCCGCCAGGCATTCATTCATCTAGCCAGCCAGCCAGGCATTCATTCGTCTAGCCAGCCAGACAGCCTGGCATTCATTCGTCTAGTCAGCCAGCCAGACAGCCTGGCATTCATTTGTCTAGTCAGCCAGCCAGCCAGGCATTCATTCATCTAGCCAGCCAGCCAGGCATTCATTCGTCTAGTCAGCCAGCCAGCCTGGCATTCATTCGTCTAGTCAGCCAGCCAGCCTGGCATTCATTCGTCTAGTCAGCCAGCCAGCCTGGCATTCATTCGTCTAGTCAGCCAGGTAGCATTCATTAGCTAGCCAGGCATTCATTCATCTAGCCAGCCCGCCAGGCATTCATTCATCTAGCCAGCCCGCCAGGCATTCATTCATCTAGCCAGCCAGCCAGGCATTCATTCATCTAGCCAGCCAGCCATTCATTCATCTAGCCAGCCAGCCAGGCATTCATTCATCTAGCCAGCCAGCCAGGCATTCATTCATCTAGCCAGCCAGCCAGGCATTCATTCATCTAGCCAGCCAGGCATTCATTCATCTAGCCAGCCAGGCATTCATTCATCTAGCCAGCCAGCCAGCCAGGCATTCATTCATCTAGCCAGCCAGCCAGCCAGGCATTCATTCACCTAGCCAGCCAGCCAGGCATTCATTCATCTAGCCAGCCAGCCAGGCATTCATTCATTCATCTAGCCAGCCAGCCAGCCAGGCAGGCATTCATTCATCTAGCCAGCCAGCCAGGCATTCATTCACCTAGTCAGCCAGCCAGCCAGGCATTCATTCACCTAGCCAGCCAGCCAGGCATTCATTCATCTAGCCAGCCAGGCATTCATTCACCTAGCCAGCCAGCCAGGCATTCATTCACCTAGTCAGCCAGCCAGCCAGGCATTCATTCACCTAGTCAGCCAGCCAGCCAGCCAGGCATTCATTCATCTAATCAGTCAGCCAGCCAGCCAGCCAGCCAGGCATTCATTCATCTAGTCATCCAGCCAGCCAGGCATTCATTCATCTAGTCATCCAGCCAGCCAGGCATTCATTCATCTAGTCAACCAGCCAGCCAGGCATTCATTCGGCCAGCCAGCCAGGCATTCATTCGGCTAGCCAGCCAGCCAGCCATTCATTCATCTAATCAGTCAGCCAGCCAGCCAGCCAGCCAGGCATTCATTCATCTAGTCATCCAGCCAGCCAGCCAGGCATTCATTCACCTAGCCAGCCAGCCAGGCATTCATTCACCTAGTCAGCCAGCCAGGGCATTCATCAGCCAGCCAGGCATTCATTCATCTAGTCAGCCAACCAGCCAGCCAGGCATTCATTCATCTAGTCAGCCAGCCAGGCATTCATTCATCTAGCCAGCCAGCCAGGCATTCATTCATCTAGTCAGCCAGCCAGGCATTCATTCGTCTAGTCAGCCAGCCAGCCAGCCAGCCTGGCATTCATTCGTCTAGTCAGCCAGCCAGCCAGCCTGGCATTCATTCGTCTAGTCAGCCAGCCAGCCAGGCAATCATTCATCTAGTCAGCCAGCCAGCCAGCCAGGCAATCATTCATCTAGTCAGCCAGCCAGCCATTCATTCATCTAGCCAGCCAGCCAGGCATTCATTCATCTAGCCAGCCAGGCATTCATTCATCTAGCCAGCCAGCCAGGCATTCATTCATCTAGCCAGCCAGCCAGCCAGCCAGGCATTCATTTATCTCGTCAGTCAGCCAGCCAGCCATGCATTCATTCATCTAGTCATCCAGCCAGCCAGGCATTCATTCATCTAGTCAACCAGCCATCCAGGCATTCATTCATCTAGTCAGCCAGCCAGCCAGGCATTCATTCATCTAGTCAACCAGCCAGGCATTTATTCATCTAGCCAGGCATCCATTCTTCTAGCCAGCCAGGCATCCATTCTTCTAGCCAGCCAGCCAGGCATCCATTCATCTAGCCAGCCATCCAGCCATCCATTCATTCATCTAGTCAACCAGCCAGCCAGGCATTCATTCATCTAGTAAGCCAGCCAGCCAGGCATTCATTCATCTAGTAAGCCAGCCAGCCAGGCATTCCTTCATCTAGCCAGCCAGCCAGCCAGGCATTCCTTCATCTAGCCAGCCAGCCAGCCAGGCATTCCTTCATCTAGCCAGCCAGCCAGCCAGGCATTCCTTCATCTAGCCAGCCAGCCAGCCAGCCAGGCATTCCTTCATCTAGCCAGCCAGCCAGGCATTCCTTCATCTAGCCAGCCAGGCATTCCTTCATCTAGCCAGCCAGCCAGGCATTCCTTCATCTAGCCAGCCAGCCAGGCATTCCTTCATCTAGGCAGCCAGCCAGGCATTCCTTCATCTAGCCAGCCAGCCAGGCATTCCTTCATCTAGGCAGCCAGCCAGCCAGCCAGGCATTCCTTCATCTAGGCAGCCAGCCAGCCAGCCAGGCATTCCTTCATCTAGGCAGCCAGCCAGCCAGCCAGGCATTCCTTCATCTAGGCAGCCAGCCAGCCAGGCATTCCTTCATCTAGGCAGCCAGCCAGCCAGGCATTCCTTCATCTAGGCAGCCAGCCAGCCAGGCATTCCTTCATCTAGGCAGCCAGCCAGCCAGGCATTCCTTCATCTAGGCAGCCAGCCAGCCAGCCAGGCATTCCTTCATCTAGCCAGCCAGGCATTCCTTCATCTCATCAGTCAGCCAGCCAGCCAGCCAGGCATTCATTCATCTAGTCATCCAGCCAGCCAGGCATTCATTCATCTAGTCAACCAGCCAGCCAGGCATTCATTCATCTAGGCAATCAGTCATCCAGCCAGCCATGCATTCATTCATCTAGTCATCCAGCCAGCCAGGCATTCATTCATCTAGTCAACCAGCCAGCCAGGCATTCATTCATCTCGTCAGTCAGCCAGCCAGCCATGCATTCATTCATCTAGTCATCCAGTCAGCCAGGCATTCATTCATCTAGTCAACCAGCCAGCCAGGCATTCATTCATCTAGTCAGCCAGCCAGGCAATCAGTCATCCAGCCAGCCATGCATTCATTCATCTAGTCAGCCATCCAGCCAGCCAGGCATTAATTCATCTAGTCAGCCAACCAGCCCAGCCAGGCAGTCAGCCAACCAGCCAGCCAGGCATTCATTCATCTAGTCAGCCAGCCAGACATTCATTCATCTAGCCAGCCAGCCAGGCATTCATTCATCTAGCCAGCCAGGCATTCATTCATCTAGCCAGCCAGCCAGGCATTCATTCATCTAGCCAGCCAGCCAGGCATTCATTCATCTAGCCAGCCAGCCAGCCAGGCATTCATTTATCTCGTCAGTCAGCCAGCCAGCCATGCATTCATTCATCTAGTCATCCAGCCAGCCAGGCATTCATTCATCTAGTCAACCAGCCATCCAGGCATTCATTCATCTAGTCAGCCAGCCAGGCAGTCAGTCATCCAGCCAGCCATGCATTCATTCATCTAGTCAGCCATCCAGCCAGCCATGCATTCATTCATCTAGTCAGCCATCCAGCCAGCCAGGCATTCATTCATCTAGTCAGCCAACCAGCCCAGCCAGGCATTCATTCATCTAGTCAGCCAACCAGCCAGCCAGGCATTCATTCATCTAGTCAGCCAGCCAGACATTCATTCATCTAGCCAGCCAGCCAGGCATTCATTCATCTAGCCAGCCAGCCAGGCATTCATTCATCTAGCCAGCCAGCCAGGCATTCATTCATCTAGCCAGCCAGCCAGGCATTCATTCATCTAGCCAGCCAGCCAGGCATTCATTCATCTAGCCAGCCAGGCATTCATTCATCTAGCCAGCCAGGCATTCATTCATCTAGCCAGCCAGCCGGGCATTCATTCATCTAGCCAGCCAGCCGGCCAGGCATTCATTCATCTAGCCAGCCAGCCAGGCATTCATTCATCTAGTCAGCCAACCAGCCAGGCATTCATTCATCTAGCCAGCCAACCAGCCAGCCAGGCATTCATTCATCTAGCCAGCCAGGCATTCATTCATCTAGCCAGCCAGCCGGCCAGGCATTCATTCATCTAGCCAGCCAGCCGGCCAGGCATTCATTCATCTAGCCAGCCAGCCGGCCAGGCATTCATTCATCTAGCCAGCAGGCCAGGCATTCATACATCTAGCCAGCCAGCCAGGCATTCATACATCTAGCCAGCCAGCCAGGCATTCATACATCTAGCCAGCCAGCCAGGCATTCAATTCATCTTGTCAGCCAGCCAGTCAGCCAGCCAGGCATTCAATTCATCTTGCCAGCCAGCCAGGCATTCAATTCATCTAGTCAGCCAGCCAGCCTGCCATTCATTCATCTAGTCAGCCAGCCAGCCAGCCATTCATTAATCTAGCCAGCCAGCCAGCCATTCATTCATCTAGTCAGCCAGCCAGCCATTCATTCATCTAGCCCAGCCATTCATCTAGCCAACCAGCCAGCCAGCCAGCCATTCATCTAGCAAGCCAGCCAGCCATTCATCTAGCAAGCCAGCCAGCCAGCCATTCATCTAGCAAGCCAGCCATTCATCTAGCAAGCCAGCCAGCCAGCCATTCATTCATCTGGTAAGCCAGCCAGCCATTCATTCATCTAGTCAGCCTGCCTGCCAGCCATTCATTCATCTAGTAAGCCAGCCAACCAGCCATTCATTCATCTGGTAAGCCAGCCAGCCATTCATTCATCTAGTCAGCCAGCCTGCCAGCCATTCATTCATCTATTCAGCCAGCCTGCCAGCCATTCATTCATCTAGTCAGCCAGCCTGCCAGCCATTCATTCATCTAGTCAGCCAGCCTGCCAGCCATTCATTCATCTAGTCAGCCAGCCTGCCAGCCATTCATTCATCTAGTCAGCCAGCCTGCCAGCCATTCATCTAGCCCAGCCATTCATTCAGCCAGCCAGGCATTCATTCATCTAGCCAGCCAGGCATTCATTCATCTAGCCAGCCAGGCATTCATTCTTCATTCATCTAGCCAGCCAGGCATTCATTCATCTAGCCAGCCAGCCAGGCATTCATTCATCTAGCCAGCCAGCCAGGCATTCATTCATCTAGCCAGCCATTCATTCAGCCAGCCAGGCATTCATTCATTCATCTAGCCAGCCAGGCATTCATTCATCTAGCCAGCCAGCCAGGCATTCATTCATCTAGCCAGCCAGCCAGGCATTCATTCATCTAGCCAGCCAGCCAGCCAGGCATTCATTCACCTAGTCAGCCAGCCAGGCATTCATTCACCTAGTCAGCCAGCCAGGCATTCATTCACCTAGTCAGCCAGCCAGCCAGGCATTCATTCACCTAGTCAGCCAGCCAGCCAGGCATTCATTCACCTAGTCAGCCAGCCAGCCAGGCATTCATTCACCTAGTCAGCCAGCCAGCCAGGCATTCATTCACCTAGTCAGCCAGCCAGCCAGGCATTCATTCACCTAGTCAGCCAGCCAGCCAGCCAGGCATTCATTCACCTAGTCAGCCAGCCAGCCAGGCATTCATTCACCTAGTCAGCCAGCCAGCCAGCCAGGCATTCATTCACCTAGTCAGCCAGCCAGCCAGGCATTCATTCACCTAGTCAGCCAGCCAGCCAGGCATTCATTCACCTAGTCAGCCAGCCAGCCAGCCAGCCAGGCATTCATTCACCTAGTCAGCCAGCCAGCCAGCCAGCCAGGCATTCATTCACCTAGTCAGCCAGCCAGCCAGGCATTCATTCACCTAGTCAGCCAGCCAGCCAGCCAGGCATTCATTCACCTAGTCAGCCAGCCAGCCAGCCAGGCATTCATTCACCTAGTCAGCCAGCCAGCCAGGCATTCATTCACCTAGTCAGCCAGCCAGCCAGGCATTCATTCATCTAGTCAGCCAGCCAGCCAGGCAGGCATTCATTCATCTTGTCAGCCAGCCAGCCAGGCATTCATTCACCTAGCCAGGCATTTATTCATCTAGCCAGCCAGCCAGCCATTTATTCATCTAGCCAGCCAGCCAGCCAGGCATTTATTCATTTAGCCAGCCAGCCAGCCAGGCATTTATTCATTTAGCCAGCCAGCCAGCCAGGCATTTATTCATTTAGCCAGCCAGCCAGCCAGGCATTTATTCATCTAGCCAGCCAGCCAGCCAGGCATTTATTCATCTAGCCAGCCAGCCAGCCAGGCATTTATTCATCTAGCCAGCCATTCATTCATTCATCTAGCCAGCCAGGCATTCATTCTTCATTCATCTAGCCAGCCAGGCATTCATTCATCTAGCCAGCCAGCCAGGCATTCATTCACCTAGTCAGCCAGCCAGCCAGGCATTCATTCACCTAGTCAGCCAGCCAGCCAGGCATTCATTCACCTAGTCAGCCAGCCAGCCAGGCATTCATTCACCTAGTCAGCCAGCCAGCCAGGCATTCATTCACCTAGTCAGCCAGCCAGCCAGCCAGCCAGCCAGGCATTCATTCACCTAGTCAGCCAGCCAGCCAGCCAGCCAGCCAGCCAGGCATTCATTCACCTAGTCAGCCAGCCAGCCAGGCATTCATTCACCTAGTCAGCCAGCCAGCCAGCCAGGCATTCATTCACCTAGTCAGCCAGCCAGCCAGCCAGGCATTCATTCACCTAGTCAGCCAGCCAGCCAGCCAGGCATTCATTCACCTAGTCGGCCAGCCAGCCAGCCAGGCATTCATTCACCTAGTCAGCCAGCCAGGCATTCATTCATCTAGCCAGCCAGCCATCCAGCCAGGCATTCATTCATCTAGCCAGCCAGCCAGCCAGCCAGGCATTCATTCATCTAGCCAGCCAGCCAGGCATTCATTCATCTAGCCAGCCAGCCAGGCATTCATTCATCTAGCCAGCCAGCCAGCCAGGCATTCATTCATCTAGCCAGCCAGCCAGCCAGGCATTCATTCATCTAGTCAGCCAGCCAGCCAGGCATTCATTCACCTAGTCAGCCAGCCAGCCAGGCATTCATTCACCTAGTCAGCCAGCCAGCCAGCCAGGCATTCATTCACCTAGTCAGCCAGCCAGGCATTCATTCACCTAGTCAGCCAGCCAGGCATTCATTCACCTAGTCAGCCAGCCAGCCAGCCAGCCAGGCATTCATTCACCTAGTCAGCCAGCCAGCCAGGCATTCATTCACCTAGTCAGCCAGCCAGCCAGGCATTCATTCATCTAGCCAGGCATTTATTCATCTAGCCAGCCAGCCAGGCATTTATTCATCTAGCCAGCCAGCCAGGCATTTATTCATCTAGCCAGCCAGCCAGGCATTCATTCATCTAGCCAGCCAGCCAGGCATTCATTCATCTAGCCAGCCAGCCAGGCATTCATTCATCTAGCCAGCCAGCCAGGCATTTATTCATTTAGCCAGCCAGCCAGCCAGCCAGGCATTTATTCATCTAGCCAGCCAGCCAGGCATTTATTCATCTAGCCAGCCAGCCAGCCAGGCATTTATTCATCTAGCCAGCCAGCCAGCCAGGCATTTATTCTTCTAGCCAGCCAGCCAGCCAGGCATTTATTCATCTAGCCAGCCAGGCATTTATTCATCTAGCCAGCCAGCCTGGCATTCATTCGTCTAGTCAGCCAGCCAGCCTGGCATTCATTCGTCTAGTCAGCCAGCCAGCCTGGCATTCATTCGTCTAGTCAGCCAGCCAGCTTGGCATTCATTCGTCTAGCCAGCCAGCCAGGCATTCATTCATCTTAGTCAGCCAGCCAGCCAGCCAGGCATTTATTCATCTTAGTCAGCCAGCCAGCCAGGCATTTATTCATCTAGCCAGCCAGCCAGGCATTTATTCATCTAGCCAAGCATCCATTCTTCTAGCCAGCCAGGCATCCATTCTTCTAGCCAGCCAGCCAGGCATCCATTCTTCTAGCCAGCCAGCCAGGCATCCATTCTTCTAGCCAGCCAGCCAGGCATCCATTCATCTAGCCAGCCATTCATTCATCTAGTCAACCAGCCAGCCAGGCATTCATCCATCTAGTCAACCAGCCAGCCAGGCATTCGTTCATCTAGTCAGCCAGCCAGCCAGCCAGCCAGGCATTCCTTCATCTAGCCAGCCAGGCATTCCTTCATCTAGCCAGCCAGCCAGCCAGCCAGGCATTCCTTCATCTAGCCAGCCAGCCAGCCAGCCAGGCATTCCTTCATCTAGCCAGCCAGCCAGGCATTCCTTCATCTAGCCAGCCAGCCAGCCAGGCATTCCTTCATCTAGCCAGCCAGCCAGCCAGCCAGCCAGGCATTCCTTCATCTAGCCAGCCAGCCAGCCAGCCAGCCAGGCATTCCTTCATCTAGCCAGCCAGCCAGCCTGCCAGGCATTCCTTCATCTAGCCAGCCAGCCAGCCTGCCATTCATTCATCTAGTCAGCCAGCCAGCCTGCCATTCATTCATCTAGTCAGCCAGCCAGCCTGCCATTCATTCATCTAGTCAACCAGCCAGCCAGGCATTCATTCATCTAGTCAGCCAGCCAGGCAATCAGTCATCCAGCCAGCCATGCATTCATTCATCTAGTCAGCCATCCAGCCCAGCCAGGCATTCATTCATCTAGTCAGCCAACTAGCCAGCCAGGCATTCATTCATCTAGCCAGCCAGCCAGACATTCATTCATCTAGCCAGGCATTCATTCATCTAGCCAGCCAGCCAGCCAGGCATTCATTCATCTAGCCAGCCAGCCAGGCATTCATTCATCTAGCCAGCCAGCCAGGCATTCATTCATCTAGCCAGCCAGGCATTCATTCATCTAGCCAGCCAGCCAGGCATTCATTCATCTAGCCAGCCAGGCATTCATTCATCTAACCGGCCAGGCATTCAATTCATCTTGTCAGCCAGCCAGGCATTCAATTCATCTTGTCAGCCAGCCAGGCATTCAATTCATCTTGCCAGCCAGCCAGGCATTCAATTCATCTTGCCAGCCAGCCAGCCAGGCATTCATTCATCTTGTCAGCCAGCCAGGCACTCGTCCACCTAGTTAGCCAGCCAGGCATTTGTCTACCTAGTCAGCCAGCCAGCCATCCATCCAGGCATTCATTCATCTGGTCAGCCATCCATCCAGGCATTCATTCATCTAGTCAGCCATCCATCCAGGCATTCATTCATCTAGTCAGCCATCCATCCAGGCATTCATTCATCTAGTCAGCCATCCATCCAGGCATTCATTCATCTAGTCAGCCATCCATCCAGGCGTTCATTCATCTAGTCAGCCATCCATCCAGGCGTTCATTCATCTAGTCAGCCATCCATCCAGGCGTTCATTCATCTAGTCAGCCATCCATCCAGGCGTTCATTCATCTAGTCAGCCATCCATCCAGGCGTTCATTCATCTAGTCAGCCATCCATCCAGGCGTTCATTCATCTAGTCAGCCATCCATCCAGGCGTTCATTCATCTAGTCAGCCATCCATCCAGGCGTTCATTCATCTAGTCAGCCAGACATCCAGGCGTTCATTCATCTAGTCAGCCAGACATCCAGGCGTTCATTCATCTAGTCAGCCAGCCAGGCAGTCATTCATCTAGTCAGCCAGCCAGGTTCATTCATCTAGTCAGCCAGACATCCAGGCTCATTCATCTAGTCAGCCAGCCAGGCGTTCATTCATCTAGTCAGCCAGACATCCAGGCGTTCATTCATCTAGTCAGCCAGACATCCAGGCGTTCATTCATCTAGTCAGCCAGACATCCAGGCGTTCATTCATCTAGTCAGCCAGACATCCAGGCGTTCATTCATCTAGTCAGCCATCCAGGCGTTCATTCATCTAGTCAGCCAGGCATTCATTCATCTAGTCAGCCATCCAGGCGTTCATTCATCTAGTCAGCCATCCAGGCGTTCATTCATCTAGTCAGCCATCCAGGCGTTCATTCATCTAGTCAGCCATCCAGGCGTTCATTCATCTAGTCAGCCATCCAGGCGTTCATTCATCTAGTCAGCCATCCAGGCATTCATTCATCTAGTCAGCCATCCAGGCATTCATTCATCTAGTCAGCCAGCCAGCCATTCATTCATCTAGTCAGCCAGCCAGCCATTCATTCATCTAGTCAGCCAGCCAGCCATTCATTTATCTAGTCAGCCAGCCAGGCATTCATTCATCTAGTCAACCAGCCAGCCAGGCATTCATTCATCTAGTCAGCCATCCAGGCATTCATTCATCTAGTCAGCCAACCAGCCAGCCAGGCATTCATTCATCTAGTCAGCCATCCAGCCAGCCAGGCATTCATTCATCTAGTCAGCCAGCCAGGCATTCATTCATCTAGCCAGCCAGCCAGGCATTCATTCATCTAGCCAGCCAGCCAGGCATTCAATTCATCTTGTCAGCCAGCCAGGCATTCAATTCATCTTGCCAGCCAGCCAGGCATTCATTTCATCTTGTCAGCCATCCAGGCATTCATTTCATCTAGTTAGCCAGCCAGGCACTCATCCACCTAGTTAGCCAGCCAGGCACTCGTCCACCTAGTTAGCCAGCCAGGCACTCGTCCACCTAGTTAGCCAGCCAGGCATTCATTCATCTAGTCAGCCATCCAGGCATTCATTCATCTAGTCAGCCATCCAGGCATTCATTCATCTAGTCAGCCATCCAGGCATTCATTCATCTAGTCAGCCATCCAGGCATTCATTCATCTAGTCAGCCATCCAGGCATTCATTCATCTAGTCAGCCATCCAGGCATTCATTCATCTAGTCAGCCAGTCAGGCATTCATTCATCTAGTCAGCCAGCCAGCCAGCCAGCCATTCATTCATCTAGTCAGCCAGCCAGCCAGCCATTCAGCCATTCATTCATCTAGTCAGCCAGCCAGCCATTCATCTAGTCAGCCAGCCAGCCATTCATTCATCTAGTCAGCCAGCCAGCCATTCATTCATCTAGTCAGCCAGCCAGCCAGCCATTCATTCATCTAGTCAGCCAGCCATCTGTTCATTCATCTAGTCAGCCAGCCAGCCAGCCAGCCATTCATTCATCTAGTCAGCCAGCCAGCCAGCCATTCATTCATCTAGTCAGCCAGCCAGCCAGCCATTCATTCATCTAGTCAGCCAGCCAGCCATTCATTCATCTAGTCAGCCAGCCAGCCATTCATTCATCTAGTCAGCCAGCCAGCCATTCATTCATCTAGTCAGCCAGCCAGCCATTCATTCATTCATCTAGTCAGCCAGCCAGCCATTCATTCATCTAGTCAAAGCCAGCCATTCATTCATCTAGTCAGCCAGCCAGCCATTCATTCATCTAGTCAGCCAGCCATTCATTCATCTAGTCAGCCAGCCATTCATTCATCTAGTCAGACAGCCATTCATTCATCTAGTCAGCCAGCCAGCCAGCCATTCATTCATCTAGTCAGCCAGCCAGCCAGCCATTCATTCATCTAGTCAGCCAGCCAGCCATTCATTCATCTAGTCAGCCAGCCAGCCATTCATTCATCTAGTCAGCCAGCCAGCCATTCATTCATTCATCTAGTCAGCCAGCCAGCCATTCATTCATCTAGTCAGCCAGCCAGCCATTCATTCATTCATCTAGTCAGCCAGCCAGCCAGCCATTCATTCATCTAGTCAGCCAGCCAGCCAGCCATTCATTCATCTAGTCAGCCAGCCAGCCAGCCATTCATTCATCTAGCCAGCCAGCCATTCATTCATCTAGCCAGCCAGCCATTCATTCATCTAGTCAGCCAGCCAGCCAGCCATTCATTCATCTAGTCAGCCAGCCAGCCATTCATTCATCTAGTCAGCCAGCCAGCCAGCCATTCATTCATCTAGTCAGCCAGCCAGCCAGCCATTCATTCATCTAGTCAGCCAGCCAGCCAGCCATTCATTCATCTAGTCAGCCAGCCAGCCATTCATTCATCTAGTCAGCCAGCCAGCCAGCCATTCATTCATCTAGCCAGCCAGCCAGCCAGCCATTCATTCATCTAGCCAGCCAGCCAGCCATTCATTCATCTAGTCAGCCAGCCAGCCTGCCATTCATTCATCTAGTCAGCCAGCCAGCCTGCCATTCATTCATCTAGTCAGCCAGCCAGCCTGCCATTCATTCATCTAGTCAGCCAGCCAGCCATTCATTCATCTAGTCAGCCAGCCAGCCATTCATTCATCTAGTCAGCCAGCCAGCCATTCATTCATCTAGTCAGCCAGCCAGCCAGCCATTCATTCATCTAGTCAGCCAGCCAGCCATTCATCTAGTCAGCCAGCCAGCCATTCATTCATCTAGTCAGCCAGCCAGCCAGCCATTCATTCAACTAGTCAGCCAGCCAGCCATTCATTCATCTAGTCAGCCAGCCATCTGTTCATTCATCTAGTCAGCCAGCCAGCCATTCATTCATCTAGTCAGCCAGCCATTCATTCATCTAGTCAGCCAGCCATTCATTCATCTAGTCAGCCAGCCAGCCATTCATTCATCTAGTCAGCCAGCCAGCCATTCATTCATCTGGTCAGCCAGCCAGCCATTCATTCATCTAGTCAGCCAGCCAGCCATTCATTCATCTAGTCAGCCAGCCAGCCAGCCATTCATTCATCTAGCCAGCCAGCCAGCCATTCATTCATCTAGCCAGCCAGCCATTCATTCATCTAGCCAGCGAGCCATTCATTCATCTAGCCAGCCAGCCATTCATTCATCTAGCCAGCCAGCCAGCCATTCATTCATCTAGCCAGCCAGCCAGCCATTCATTCATCTAGCCAGCCAGCCAGCCATTCATCTAGCCAGCCAGCCAGCCATTCATTCATCTAGCCAGCCAGCCAGCCATTCATTCATCTAGCCAGCCAGCCAGCCATTCATCTAGCCAGCCAGCCAGCCATTCATCTAGCCAGCCAGCCAGCCAGCCATTCATCTAGCCAGCCAGCCAGCCAGCCATTCATCTAGCAAGCCAGCCAGCCATTCATCTAGCAAGCCAGCCAGCCATTCATCTAGCAAGCCAGCAATTCATCTAGCAAGCCAGCCAGCCATTCATTCATCTAGTCAGCCAGCCAGCCTGCCATTCATTCATCTAGTCAGCCAGCCAGCCAGCCATTCATTCATCTAGTCAGCCAGCCAGCCAGCCATTCATCTAGTAGGCCAGCCAGCCAGCCATTCATTCATCTAGTCAGCCAGCCTGCCAGCCATTCATTCATCTAGCCAGCCTGCCTGCCAGCCATTCATTCATCTAGCCAGCCTGCCTGCCAGCCATTCATTCATCTAGCCAGCCTGCCTGCCAACCAGGCATTCATTCATCTAGCCAGCCTGCCAGCCAACCAGGCATTCATTCATCTAGTCAGCCAGCCAGGCATTCATTCATCTAGTCAGCCATCCAGCCAGCCAGGCATTCATTCATCTAGTCAGCCTGCCAGCCAGGCATTCATTCATCTAGTCAGCCTGCCAGCCAGCCAGGCATTTATTCATCTAGTCAGCCATTCATTCATCTAGTCAGCCAGCCAGGCATTCATTCATCTAGTCAGCCAGGCATTCATTCATTTAGTCAGCCAGCCAGCTATTGCATTCATCTAGTCATCCAGCCAGGCAGGTATTCATTCAGCTAGTCAGCCAGCCAGCCTGTCATTCATTCGTCTAGTCAGCCAGCCAGCCTGTCATTCATTCGTCTAGTCAGCCAGCCAGCCATTCATTCGTCTAGTCAGCCAGCCAGCCAGCCTGTCATTCATTCGTCTAGTCAGCCAGCCAGCCTGTCATTCATTCGTCTAGTCAGCCAGCCAGCCTGTCATTCATTCGTCTAGTCAGCCAGCCAGCCAGCCGGGCATTCATTTGTCTAGTCAGCCAGCCAGCCGGGCATTCATTCGTCTAGTCAGCCAGCCAGCCGGGCATGCATTCGTCTAGCCAGCCAGCCGGGCATGCATTAGTCTAGCCAGCCAGCCAGCCGGGCATGCATTTGTCTGGCCAGCCAGCCGGGCATGCATTTGTCTGGCCAGCCAGCCGGGCATGCATTTGTCTAGCCAGCCAGGCATACATTCGTCTAGCCAGCCGGGCATGCATTCGTCTAGCCAGCCAGCCAGCCGGGCATGCATTCGTCTAGCCAGCCAGCCGGGCATGCATTCGTCTAGCCAGCCGGGCATGCATTCGTCTAGTCAGCCAGCCAGCCGGGCATGCATTCGTCTAGTCAGCCAGCCAGCCGGGCATGCATTCGTCTAGTCAGCCAGCCAGCCGGGCATGCATTCGTCTAGTCAGCCAGCCAGCCGGGCATGCATTCGTCTAGTCAGCCAGCCAGCCGGGCATGCATTCGTCTAGTCAGCCAGCCAGCCGGGCATGCATTCGTCTAGCCAGCCAGCCGGGCATGCATTCATCTAGTCAGCCAGCCAGCCGGGCATTCATTCATGTAGTTAGCCACTGCAGCAGCCAGCCGAGCATTCATTCATCTAGTCAGCCACTGCAGCAGTCAGCCGGGCATTCATTCATCTAGTCAGCCACTGCAGCAGCCAGCCAGGCATTCATTCATCTAGTCAGTCACTGCAGCAGCCAGCCAGGCATTCATTCATCTAGTCAGTCACTGCAGCAGCCAGCTAGCCAGGCATTCATCCATCTAGTCAGCCACTCCAGCCAGCCAGCTAGCCATCCCAGCGGCCAGCTAGCTGTTGTTCCCATAACTTCATCTCTTTTACCACTCCTGCGGTTATGTCATGGTAGAGGGTGTGGGTGTTGTCATATTGGCCACATCCCCATGTCCCACTTTGGCCCACTTAAAAGGTGGCATCCCTAATTGGACCTGGCCAAGGCATTTCCATGTGTTATGCATAAAGCTGACCCTTCAGTTTTTCTCTCATTTGGAAAATGGTTCCTACATTTTTTTGGTATATGCTCCGCACTTCATCTAACAAAGATGTGGACGAACTTGGTTTGTGGGTATTGTAGTGGCCGGAGATAATTGTGGGTAGAGGAGGAGCCTAAGCCTTGGATCCAGAAGCTTGAAAAAGGCTTTGAGATTTGATCTGATCAGATCTGATAACCCATCTGTTAAGATGGACAAAATAAGACGACAAGGGTTTAGCATTATGGTAAATGAACAACTTGCGTATGTTGAAGTTGAAGAATCAATGCTCCTGCGGGCATTTTCCCACCATAGACCACTCATCCAGTGTCCTTGTGGAGCCTTGCAGTGGAGAAGACCAGAAAACTTTTTTTTTTAAATGTTTAGCCTTAAACCCATTCTTTTTTGCCACTCCCCCTTTCTAATTATTTTCTTGGTAACACTGTAAGTTATCAGTGCTGTAATCTCCTCCCCCATGGGTCCCAAGAGAACCCAGGGCCTTCGATTTTTATCATTACCTGAATTTATGGGTTGAGCTAATCAGGCCTTCAAACTCCCAAGGCTCTACTTTCCCCTAGCCTGGACACAGTTGCTTGAAACCTTGCCAAAAAAAAAAGGAAAATGGTGCTTGCTGGCTCCCATTTAATTGTTTTATCAAGCAGACGTCTTTAGTCCATCTGCTTTGGGGACATCTAAAAGTAGTGGATATGAAACAAAAGTCCAGACAACCACCTGTGGCTAATTCTGTGGATAAAGAATCCTACCTAGTGATTCATCTATTGAAAAATCGGCTGCTATGATGAGGGTAGTCTGTCAATTGTACTTTCCTACTCCCACCTCCGTAATATATTTTTTTCTTAGTTTGTTTTCATGTTCAGATATCACAGTGTTCTTAAATACAATGAAAGGTGATTTGGCTTTGTTTTAAGTTTATATATTTCATTATTTCTAGGAGTCGAATGCGTTGTGATGGGTTTGATGAGAGTGAATCTAGGGCTGTTCGATCAAGTTCTCGTGCCGTGGTGACAATGCAGCAAAACATTTGGGAGGCACGACAGTCAAGTAAAAAGCTTCAAAAGATTGAAGCAAGTGATCCTGAACGGTAAGAGGTTTCCTTTGCTTTTTTAAGTGGAATGTAATTTATTCAGCTGCATGTTTGTGGTGCTTATCAAAAACAACTTTGAATGTATTATAGTGCTGTTTAAGTGGTAATCACTTAAGTATAGATTAAAGAAAAGGAGTGCCTGAAATAATTTTCAGTGAGTGCTCTTTCTGTGAAGCAGAGTTACAGAAACCACTTTCAGCCCTAATTGAGGTTTTTTTTTCCATTGGTTTGGGTGGTATTGGGGGGGTGCAGGAGGTCTTGATCCTATTTTTGTAACATTTGCAGGAAGTGGCTCTCTGATGATGACTAATATATTTATGTATTTGTATAACAAAGACACTTGCTGAAATTGTATTTGACATGAATCCAAGCGAAGCAGTGACTATGCAGTAGTTTAAAACAAAACAGGCGTATTACAAAACTACGTAGTTATCTAATTGACAAGTACTGTGAGTGTGAGTGTGATGCATCAAAAGGTAAGCAAAAAAAATCTAATCTTCAGCAAAAGAAAGAACCAACATGGTGGTAATGTAAAATAACAGTTTTATATATCCTGTGTTGGAAATCTAGAACTGCAGTTTGCTCAGAAATAGAGCACAGCATCTCCTGCTATCCCAGCCAGTGTAAAGATACATTTAGCCACTTGAAAGCTTCCAAAATTTAGTAAGAGCTCATAGAAGTGTTTCCATACAAAATTAGTATTGCTGGAGGTCTCAAGAAAGCATCCTCTTCAAAACCGGAGTTTACAGTCTGCAGTGTAACAGCTCAGAAACTCCTGACCTTCATATACACACACACACCAAAAGATGTACTTGGTGAAAAAGCTAACAACGACTTAAGTTTGGAGAGTAGGACAGGAGCCACAGGACCACAAGTGTTGTTACAGTTTCACAATAGCACTACATGACAAACTGTAGTAAGCGACAGATGTTTAAACAGCACCCAGGGAAAAACTCTCTAAGCTACAGGGCCACACAGTGTTGCAGCAGTACAGTGTAAGCGAGTCAGTATTTTTCAGGGTATTTTTGTCTGCATAACTCTCTTTTGATAGTGCTTCCATGTGTTTTAGCTTGTTTGGGTGATTTCCCTACTCCTCTCTCTACTTGCCCATTGGTGTTTTACTAGTTCTTTCCTTTTGTAGACTCTTTGTATGTAGGGTTATAGGATTTGTAGTGTGTGGTATCATTCTAGATTTGTTACTGTAGTGTCGTTTTGCTTTTAGGATTGTTTATACATTGGCCTGTGGAGTTAATGATTTTGTTGAGAGTGTGGCTCTATTTTTGGGATTGATAAGTGCTTGGGATTTTAAAATTGTCTGTGCTGTGGGCATAAGCTCCTCCTGCCCCCTCTAACTCTCATGATAGGTCTGTATTCTGTCTAGGGCTCACCTGGAAGAGGAGGTGCTTAAGGCCTTCTCAGCCTTTGGTGCCCAAGCCTTTGTTGAGAGAAGAGCAGAGTTAGTTTTGAGGGGCATATTGCTTGCTTTTCCTGCTTCTGTGATGACTTCTTCCTCTCCGTTTCCTCCACTGGCATTAAGCCTGACAGAAAGAAGGAAGATGTTAGAGCTCCCTATCAGAAGTCAGAAGAAAAACAGTGTATTAAAGAGAGAGAATCAAAAAAGAGGATCACAGATTCTCCTCCACACTCTTCTCTAGATCCAAAGGTCCCAAGGCCTTTGGCAGTTTCAGCTCAGACCTCATCCTCAGAGTTGGAGCCCCGCTGGTACCAATCTGCAGTTATATTGGATCTGGCATGGTCTTCCTTTTTGGCTCCACTTGGCTTCATGGGCCATGATATCCCAAGTGCCTGCCATTCAGTGACTACAGTTTCAGGTGGAACTTTCTCTCCCTTCCAACCAATTATTCCAGTGGAATCCTCCCTAGAGCCATCTCAAATTGTAGACTCCTGGACTGAAAGGAGTCATCTCATTTTTCAGTGCCAGGACCCAAGAAACTTTAATCAAGTGGTTTGTCTTCATCTGGGAGATTTTCTACGAGTCTGAAGGATCTGGATTTGAACCAATTTTAGAGATCCCATTTGAAGACCTAGATGGAAGTGGGAATCATTATCTCTTCCTTTCTTTCATTCGTCTCTGACTGGTCATTGTTTTGCTCAGCTGGTTCCATCAGCCTCCTTTCTTCCACTGAATGTTCCCTCACCTCTGTTGTCTTCAGACCCACCCCGATCCTGTTTGCCTTTTCAATACCAGCTTCAAGGTTGGCGTCGGCACTGCCTTCTGCATTGGCACCTCAACTCTGATGTTGGTCTCTGAGGCATCCCTGCTCTGCAAGATCAGTGTCAAACGCTTGGGGTCAGGAGACTTAGATCCTTCCCTCCCCTTGGGTTCTTCAGGTCTGGTCTCAACATCGGATCAGACTCTGGTGGTGGTAGTGGTGGATACTAGACCTTCCCGAGATCAAAGGATCAAATGGACTCTGTCTTGTCCAGCCTGGTTTCAGTGTCAGCTTTCAGTGTTGCAGAGAGGTTGTTGTCCACCCAGAAGTGGGAAATTTGGCATCCGATCCATCCCATTCCTCATGTCCGTCTGGTGACTGTGTTTCTCTTAAGAGGTCTTTGGGTCATCTTCATTGACTTTCTTTGACCATCTCCTGGTCCGAGGCTGTCCCTTGACTTCTGTCCACAAACAGCCTCCCACCCACATTCCCTCCATGGAAGAAGCACAAAAAAGAGCTTGTGTAAAAGCAAACACCTAGACTGTCTTCAAGACTCTTGCTGAGAATTCCAGCCTCAAAGAAGAGAAGAGAAGAGGAGTCCCCATTGTATACCCACAGACTCCTCTTTTGCCGACTTACTGGAATTTATGCAACAGCATGGGTGGTTCACTGAAGCTCATTCCATAGAGGAGTCTTTATTTCTTGAGGCCTTAGTTGCATGTCCATCCACATCTTGGGTGGTGCCCCTTCCAGGCATCCTCATCGATATGGTGCCCAAGAAGGCTTGGATGGAGGCAGATATAGGTCGACCTGATATCATGTAAGCCACATAAGGTTTTAGCTCCTCCTAAAGATAGTCCCCATTGAGCAAGGGTCCAGCAGTTGACTCTATTGTCGCAGTGACTACTAAAAAGGACATATCTGAGGAGAGTGCATCAGTCCGTCCTCCAAACAGGGAATCCCGGGCTTTGGACTGCTTGAGTAAATGCGTCTTCAGTTCAGCCACATTTGCCCTGCAATGAACTGTCCACAATGTTGTCTGTTTCCAGTGTCTCCATGTAGATGTGCGTCTGTAATTTGCTGAGTGATTAAAGGATGTTCTTCATCTCACATTGCTGCAGTCCTTACATATGGGTAGTCCGCTGTCCTCTGTCGGCCCGAATACCAAAGTATAAGGCTGACGTCGGTCAAGGCGCTTAGAACTGACATCAGAACATCAGGGTACAAAAGCGCATGACCGACGTCATATCCTCAGTCTTTTTTGCCGCATGGTCCGATGCAGAAGCAGCGTTGCAAGTGCCGTTCATGTTCTGAAATTTTCGAGTTCGGAGTTTCAGACCGAATCAAAGTTGGCTAAGTACCCGTTGGAATATTTTGGTTTTTTCTTGCCTCAGTGTTTTACCGGATGTCAGAAAAAGTGAATAATTGTATTTCTTGTGGGAAACAGATACCGCATAGGGATTATCATTCTTTGTGTATTCCTTGTTTGGGGCCTGAGCACGTTGTTGGGTGTCGCTTTTGTGCTAGTTTCAATAAGCGCACTATTAAGCGAAGGTTAGATTGTGCTAGGCTGGTCTTCGGGAAGCGGTGCAATTATAATATGCCGTCGGATTCTCCGGCGCCCGCTTCTTCGAAGAAGCGCAAAGACAAAGCAGTTCAACCCAGGCAAGAAGAGTTGTCCGTTCCGGACGTTGGTTCTTTAGAGGCGTCAGTGGAACCGGTGGTTCCGACGGAGGCTTCTCTGGAGTCCCAGGGGGAGACTTTGATATTGCAGGATGTGGCCTCTCATGAGGCAGGTCAGGCTGAAGGGGCTTCCCAGGTTACTGTACTCCCCTCCCTTCCTAGGGTGGTTAGGCCCTCTCCTTCTGTTTCCAAGGCTTCTCCCAGAGGCAGGCCAGGTTTAGCTTCTGTTGGGGTCTCTCCTAGTGCAGCAGGGTCTGTGCCCAAGAAGCACATGCTTAAAATGGCAGAAGATTTGATTACTCTGATTAGAGGTTCTTTGCCCTCCTGATAAGAGGCCTAGGGTGGAGCCAGAGTTGGGGAGTTTTGAGCAGGCTTGGATGTTTCTGAGTCTTCGGCTGAAGACTTGCAGGAGTACTCTCCTTATTCTGATTCTGATGCAGATGATTCGACTCCTTCTGCTTCTCCTCCAGAGGATTTTTCTTTTCCAGAGACTCTTCATTCCATGAGGGAACATTTTAAGTGGGAAGGACAGGACTTCTCTGATTCCAGGAAAAGGCTTAGGAATTTTTGCTTTTACCCCAGCATAGGCCCTTGGCTATACCTCCTGTTCTGGATGTTGTGGAAGATGTGTTTGCAGAGGCTTCACTTAATCCTGATTCTCTGCCTCCTGCTCCTGTTAAACCGGATAGGTATTACAGGGTGCCTGAGGCTCATAAATATCTTTATAAGAGTCCTAGGGCGGACCCAGAAACTGTTAGTCAGGGACCTAAGGGTGTCAAGGCCTCTGTTGTAAAAATCCGGTTCCTCCAGATAAAGAGGCCAGAGCTTTGGATAGATGGGGAAAGAAAGTCTATACATCTTCTACCCTAGCTATGAGGCCTTTGAATTGCCAGTTTCATATGTTGAAATATCAAAACTATCTTCTTTCTCAATTAAAGTCTAAGGTGGATGCTCTGGCGGAAGGCATTGAGTGTAAAGAATTACAAGATTTGGTGCATGTTTCAGAGCAGGTGGGTAAGCATTCTTTACAATGTGGTTTTGATGCTGTACAGGCCTCGTCTGAGAGTGGCTGCCACTGGTTCAGTTCTTCGCAGGCACGCATGGCTGAGGGATCAGAATTTATCTGACCATGTTAAGACAAGGATTTTGGATGCTCCTTTACAGTCTGATGTGTTGTTTGGTTCACCTGTGGAGTCAGTCTTGAAGAAAATGGAAGACAAGGCTAAGTCCATGCAGGCTGTTAAAGATTTTTGCAAGTGCAGCCTCCAAAGTTTAGTAGGAATTGGCCTGCTAAGGGGTGGGCGTATCCTTCTTATGATTCTCAGTCTAGGGGTAGATCTAGACGTGGTAGGGGCAGAGCTCAGAGTTCTTTCAGACCTAGAACAGGGAGTTCACCTGCACAATCTTCGGGTGAGGGCAGGGGCCAGTCCTTTCGTAAACAGGCCCAATGACCTACCTTTTCAGCTGCCAGATCCTTCTTGCCTGGCAGCTCCTTTGGGAGGAAGGTTGGCACTCTTCAAGGAAAATTGGAATTTGATTACCCAAGACAAATGGGTATTGGATATCATACACCGAGGTTACAAGTTTTATTTCCATACCTTGCCTCCTTTCAAAGGCATGCCGGACGTTCCTCCTCAGCAAAGACTAGAGGCTCTCAAATTTCTCTGCTACTTCAAATAAGGGCCATACAACCGGTCCCTCTGCCAGAAGTGGGCCTAGGATTTTATTCTCGCCTGTTCCTAGTACCAAAGAAAGGGAACACGTGGAGACCAATCTTGGATTTATCCTCAACACATATCTGGACATTCCCAAGTTCAAAATGTTGACGTTACAACAGCTTTTACCTCTGCTGGGCAAAGATCACTGGATGGTGACTCTGGATCTCAAGGAGGCTTACCTTCATGTTCCTATCAGGCTCAGTTGCAGAAAGTATCTGCGTTTTCGGGCTGGGACTTCTCATTATCAGTTCTCTGCATTGCCCTTTGGCTTATCTACTGCGCCCAGAGTGTTCACGAAGGTTCTGGCTCCAGTGATAGCCTTCTTCAGGCTAAAAGGAATACAGATCTATCCTTATTTGGACGATTGCCTGATTCTGGCCCAAGGAAAGGACGAACTTCTTCATCATTTACAGTATGTGATAGCAGTGCTAAGATGCCTGGGGTATTCTGTGAACGAAATAAAGTCCAGTCTAGTACCCTCTCAGGACATGTGCTTTCTGGGTGTGAGACTGAATACAGCATCCCAGATGGCCTTTTTGACCCCGGACAAACAAAAGAATCTTTCTCTTTACTTCCATCAATTGTCTCATCAGTCCAGGCTGACTGCAAGGACAGTCCTTCAAGCCTTGGGGTTCATGGCATCTTGTATTCTGGTACTTCCCAATGCCAAACTGCATATGAGGAAGCTACAATGGTATCTCAAAATGTATGGACACAGCACTGCCAAGATATGGACACTGTCATTCAGATAATACCTTGCATTCAAAAGGAATTTTTGTGGTGGGCTCAGGAATGTCACCTAAACAAGGGACTCTCTGTGACCCGCCAGAGGCGAGTCAGATTCTAACGACAGATGCCTCAGACAAAGCTTGGGGAGCTCATCTAAATGGAAAGTGGGTACAAGACACGTGGCCTGCCAGACTTCAACATCTGCATATCAACTTGAAGGAGATGTTAGCAGTCCAATTTGCATTAATAGCTTTCAAGGATTTACTTCTTCCAGGGCAGGTGTTGGTTCTAACAGACAACACAACTGTCATGTGGTACATCAACAAGCAAGGGGGAACGCATTCTTATCCTCTATGCAAACAAGCAATGATTTTGTGGGAGACTGCTCTCAGTTTACAGCTAAATCTTCAGGCAAGGTTTCTGCCGGGAGCACAGAACTCCTTAGCAGATGTGTTGAGCAGACAAATTATGGATCCCCACGAGTGGAAATTGGATCCTCATGTATTTCAGAAATTGACAGTGTTATGGGGAACTCCAGACATAGATCTGTTCGCTTCTCCACTAAACTACCAGCTGCCAAAGTTTTGCACAAAATGGTTTCATCCCACAGCTTGGAAAGTGGATGCTCTCTCATTCAATTGGAGCAATCTTCATGTGTATGCCTTTCCACCTCTGCCTCTCCTCCCAAAGGTACTTCTGAAGGTCAGACAGGACAAGCCAAAGATGATTTTAATAGCTCCAGATTGGCCTCGACAGCACTGGTACCCATTACTGAGAAGTCTGGTACGGGAGCCTCCATGGCCTTTGCCTTCGATTCCACACCTGCTGTCTCAGGAGAACAGTCATTTACTCAATGTCAAACTTCACTCTCTACATCTAACAGCCTGGCATATTCTGTTTTAAACCCTGGAGGGTCTCCGCTTCCACAGCAAGTTTTGAATGTTATTTTGGAGGCCAGAAGGCCTAGTACAAGGAAAGTGTATGCAGATAAATGGAGGAGGTTTTTATTTTGGAGTACAGCAAAGGAATTTGATGTTTCTAAGCCTAATTTAAGTGTGGCTCTTCAATATCTTACTGAGTTACTGGACAAAGGTTTGTCCTTCTCCTCTATTAAGGTTCATGCTGCAGCAATTTCTGCTCACTATGACTGTGACCCACCATTGTTTTCTCATCCTTTGTTTAAGCAATTCCTTAGAGGGGCAAAGAATATAAGACCCCACGTAGAGCTCCTACTCCTGCTTGGGATCTCAATTTTGTGTTGGAGAAACTCACTCTACAACCTTTTGAGCCTGCAGCTACTGCCGAGTTGAAATATTTATCATGGAAGACTGCTTTTTTGTTGGCCATTACCTCTGCGAGAAGGGTTTCTGAATTACAGGCCCTTATGGCGGTTGAGCCTTTCTTAATTTTCCATAAGGATAGGGTATCTTTGCATACTAATCCTTCCTTTATGCCTAAAGTGGTTTCTAGTGTGGCTTTAAACCAAACCATTCATTTGCCTACTTTTTATGCAAACCACCAAAATAAAGGGGAAAAGATTTTGCACACTTTGGATATACACAGGCAGTTGCGATATTATTTGAGCAGAACTAAAGGGTTCAGGCAGTCTCAGCAGTTATTTGTTTCATTTGCTTTGGGTTCTCAGGGCAAGCCTGTTTCAAAACAAACTATTTCTAAGTGGATTGGGTTTTGCATTGCTTTCTGTTATTCCCATCATGGTAAGGAGATTCCAGCTGGGATTAGGCCTCATTCCACTAGGGCTACTGCCACTTCTACAGCTTTTTTAGGGGGGTGGCAACTAAAGATATTTTGGAGGCAGCTACTTGGAGTTCAGTGCATACTTTCTCTAAGCATTACCACCTTCCACTTTACTCTAAATCTAGGGCTGGTTTTGCCACTGCTATTTTACAGGGCATTTTGGCAGCTCCTAATGCTTTATAGTTTTGCCATCCTCCCTTACCTCTGCTTTGGGATTCTACCCATATGTAAGGACTGCAGCAATGTGAGATGAAGAACATAGTACAGTTTTGTACCTACCATAAATGTAGATGTTCGAAGATCCACATTGCTGCAGTCCAATTTACCCTCCCTCCTTCCCCTCTGTAGTTAGAGGCGGTTGTGTGGTTTGGGTTGTGAATATTGTAAATATTGTAAATAGGATTAGTGCAGGGGTGGTTGGTTGGTTTTTTGCTGTCTTTGGTTTTGGCCTTTCTTTTTAGGGCCTTCTGACATCTGGGGCAAGAAAAGACTGAGGATATGACGCCGGTCATGCGCTTTTGTACCCTGACGTTCTGATGTCAGTTCTAAGCGCCTTGACCGACGTCAGCCTTATACTTTGGTATTCGGGCCGACCGAGGACAGCGGCCTACCCATATGTAAGGACTGCAGCAATGTGGATCTTCGAACATCTACATTTATGGTAGGTACAAAACTGTACTTTTCCTTCCTTAATGTTTCCTCTGGGTGGATCCACCTTGCTTGTACCAAAGTGAAGGAGACTTTAATTAGGAGGCAGCAAGGTGGGAAAACCCTTTCTGCTGTGGAAGCTCGTTTTGCCCCCCCCCCCCCCCCTCCAAAAACTTTCTCCAGGAGCCAGTATGGGAGAAGGCAAATGTTCTTTCACAAATCTCAGCAGTTTTCCCAGGACACTGTTGGTGAAGGTGTCCACTGCTGCACAGGGAGGAACGTTGATAGATGCCACCCACAAGGCAAGAGCAGTCTGCAGAATCAGTGCATCAGGGGTCTCTTCTGGTAAGCCTTTTCAACTTTCCAGAACATTTGCCTTATTGCTGCACCCTAGTAGCAGTCATTACTCACATTTCCCTTCATCCAAAAGCTTAGGAGGCTATTTCTTTAGGCACATAGATGTTAAGAATGGTTTCCAGAGATTACTCTATTCTATTTTTGTCCATACCAAGTACAAAATGGAAATCTTTATTCAGTGTTTCAGCCAGTCAGTGGAGAGCAGCATCTGAAATCCAGAACGCTGCTTTGGAAACAAATAATCCAGGTCGTCTCACCTGACCAGAGAGCATCCAGGAGGTCTCACCTGACAGAGGATCCTAGGTCTATTCAAGATTCTAAATAGAGACAATACAAGTACCAGTCTGACATAGCTGCAGATAAAAGTCCATAAAACCTTACTAAAAATAAAAAATAAAAGAGTAAGCACTTTCAAGGTATATTCCTTAAACCTTTTTTGAAAGCCAGACCCTTGAAACATTGACACTGGTATATAGGTTTGTGTTTTTATGTACTGGCACTTTAACCATTGTATGCTTTAATTGATGTGCTGATTGTTTTATTGATGTGCTATTTAAATGACTCTGTTCTTTAGTATTCAGTGTGAAGAAGCAGTAGGAATATACCATGAAAGCGCTTACTCTTTTATTTCTTATTTTTATTAAAGTTTTATGGACTTTTACCTGCAACTGTTTCGGACTGGTACTTATATTGTCTCTATTTGGTTCCTTTTGAAAGTACCATTCCTTATTCTCTCTTCGACTACTGTATTTTTTAAGATCTACTCAAGATTTTGTTTAATGCCAAAGAAAACCAAGGACCTCAGGCCCATTCTGGACCTAAGAAAGCTCAACCTCTGTCAGACAGACCAAGTTCCTGATGGTCACAATGCAGTCTGTTCTGTTCTCAGGAAGGATGGCTGGATGTGCTCAGTGAATCTCAAGGATGCCTACTACCGTATCAAGAAAGCTTGGCATTCCTGTGCTTTTGTGGTCTTTATGTACCTGAATGACTAGCTGCACACACTGACTTCAAGGACATTGTTATCTCAAGCAAAAAGGAATCCTTGGTCCATTGGTGCCATTCTGTAGGAATTACTGCTCAAATTCTGGAGTTCATCAGACGTCACCTGGACACCACCAGTCAGATTACCAGGCTTCCTGTTTCTTATTTAAACTTGAGACAAGCAAGGCAGGTTTTAGCTGTCTGAAGGCCACCTGCTTCTCCTCTTCTTCCACACGTCTTAGATCTTACGGATGCAGCCATTGTGTTAGTTTCTTTGGCCATGTTTTACATGAGAATTCTGTGGTGGACACTGTCCGTTCAATGTTCACTGACTACATATTCCATCGATTTCTCAATATGCCTGACAAAAGTTTGTCAGGGCCTCATTTCCTGGTGGCTAATCTCGGATCATGTAGTCTTAGGTTGTCCCTTTGTTCTTTTCTCACCTCACAGCTACAGTGACCACGGATGCTTCCCTGCTATCGTGGAGGGGGCATTTGAAAGGGAGCAAGTACCTTGGTCCCTCTTCCCTTCAGGAGGCTTATCTTCACAGCAATGTCTTGGAGAAGCAATCTTTTCAGGACTCTGCCCAGTAGCCGTAGCCATCCGAAAAGAGAATGACTGTAGTCTGGTATATAGACAAAGAAGGGGAACCTGATCTTATCCCTTGAGTTGACAAGCTTTGAGGTTTGGCAGTGGGCGGCGTCTTCTCAACATTTTCTTATAGCAATACTTATCATTTGTGTGGACAGTCTCAGCAAGAGCATTTTGATGCCTCACAAGTGATTCAACACTTCAGTGGTGGCTCAGATCTTCAGCCGCTGGGTTCTGTTTTGCCGTTATCTTTTTGGCTCTCCCTTCAAAACCAAATGCAGCAGCTACTTTGCTCTAGTCCCTCCAAACGGACAGTCACTTATGGATGCCCTTCTGCATGCTTGGGCTCCCAGGCTTCTGTATGCCTTTCCCTAACTTCCTTGATTACAAAGTTTGTACAGAAAGCTGCCCATTTCACATGAAGTTGTGATTTTCATTGCTCTCTCTTGGCACCAGTAAGTATGAATGTTCTTTGTAGTTAATATTGCAGTACTGATTCTTGGGATCTTTCTGCCATGCAGAAGCCCGTGACCGGCCCAGTTTCCAGACTCTCTACAGTTTCTCTAGCCGATGGGTGTCCAACCAATGTCAGAGTATAAGAAGGTCATTTGGCACCATCTTCACTTCTTTCTAGTCATGCAGTCCAGTGCACTTCTCGTGTGTTCAGTACATTTGCAGTCTGTCATTTAACCAGCTTTTCCAGCAAACCTTCTTTTTCTTCCCGTCAGATAAATAATATGTTGAGGAAATGTTATTAATTTAATGTTCAAAAAAATAAACAATTGCTTGAAGTATGGGAAGCAGATCCCACATAAAGATTTTCACTCATTTTGTCTATTCTGCTTGTGGCCTTAGCAGAATGTCTGTAACTGTCTTGACTGCAAAATTCTGTGCAAAACACTAAAACATAGGGCTGAGGTATTAGCCTCCCCAACATAGTCTTCCTCTTCGGTTTCCCTAGTGGTGTCACAATCCACTGCTACCACAGGGCCTTCACAAACTCCAGTATTTGCTAGTGTCATTCCAAAAAAAAAAAAAACTGAAATACAATGACAAAGCTCCAACTTTTGGCCATAAGTCAACTGACAACCCAGGTGAGGCATGTTGCAGCCCCCCGGTCCAGCGACTCCTGGTCTGAAATCCCTGACACAACCTATCGGGAGGCCACCATGGTCTCTGGCGTACCTGCGAATGTTACCATGGCGCACATGTCGGTCAGGTCTGAGGTCACTCAGAAAGCCTCAATTTCCAATGTCCACATCGTGGATCTCGAGGGAGACATTCTGTCTATCTTGACTACTGAAACTTTATCCAAAGTCACAGTCGGATGACCTCACCTTCAGTTCACTCCTTTTAAACTGACACTCAAACCGAGACCAATCACTTCTTCACAGACTGTTAGCCCAAGACTTCCTGAAAATAGCACAGGGGTTCATGGCCTTTGTGAAATCTAGAAAATCCTGTCCTGCTTCTACTACTGAGGCTTCCCCATTCAAAAGAAGCAGGGAGGTGGCTTTTCAGTAAGATGTAGATTCCTCTACCTCTGAAGATGAGGAGAAATTGTCTTACTCTTGCGCTTGCCATCACAAACTAACCCAGAATCAGGTGACTCCATCTGTTCCACCTCCCCCTGAGGACCTTTCCTTCAGGGATGCCCAGCATAAAGTGAAGAAGGATTTCAGTTGAGAAAGCAAACCGTTCTTACAGATACAGACATATCACAGGGAACTGATAACCTAGGCTTATGGCTATTACTCCTGTACACGTAGTACTGCATGGTGTGTTTGAAAACATTGCTTTACATCATGATTCCTTGCCTCCTGCTTCTAGGAAACCAGACAGATTTTACAGATTGAATCTGACAAGCATCTTTACAAAAATCTATGGCTGACCCTTCTGTAATCTCCACTGAAACCACAAAAGGTGTACCTAAGGGACCAACCAGACCTCCCTTGCCTAAATCCAAGGAAAGTAGACTATTAGATTTAGGGAAAAAAGCTTCTATCTCTGCCACCCTAGTAATGAGAGCTTAGATCTGCCAGTTCCATATACTAAAATACCTTGAATCTCTCCATGACCAGATTTTAGCTTTGATGGACTCTACTGTGGATAGAACCTTATCTAAGAAAATTCGGGAGTTAGACAGCAAAGATTTATAAGTCTCCAGACACTCTAAAGTGTGGTTTATGATGCCTTGGATGCTTCTTGCAGAGCAATTGCCACAGGTTTTGTTGTATGCAGATATACATGGCTCAAGACCCAGGCCCTGTAGTTTATGCCTGAACTACTGGATGCTCCACTAGACCAGGAATTTCTTTTTGCTCTTCCTGCTGAACAAGTTTTTGAGAACTGGATAAAAAGGCATGCAAATTTTGAAAGAATTTTTACCTGTCTCTGATGCAAAGGCACAGTAGGAATTACCCTTCAGAATCTTTGCCTTTTCCCCCTAGACAAAGCAAGGGATGGCCTCCCATGCCAACAGACCAGACAATCCAGGGGATGACAACCAGAACAATCACAAAGAACAGGGAGCTCCAAAGAGGCCACCCATCACAGAGAGCAACTGTGACCATTATCAACCCCACCCTCCCCTCTAATCCTCTAACTGGAAAACTCTCCCTCTCCGTCTTCCGATCCCACTGGAAAACCATCACTAAGGACCAATGGGATTGTATTATAGAAAAGGGGCACTTCATTCAGTTCAGTTCAGATAAATACCATCCTGCTTGGGTATTCCAAAAGATCAAGAAAGCCTATTACCTCCTATCCTCGAGGAACTACTTCACCAAGGATCCATCCAGCCTGTGTCCCTCCAGAATAAGAGAGAAAAGGCCTCTGTTCAAGGAATTTCTAGTTTCAGGAAAGGAAAGTGCCTGGAGGCCCATCTTGGATCTCTCAAAACTAAACAAGTTTTTCAACATCTCTCAAATTCAGAATGTTTATGTTGCAAAAACTGTTGTTCATGAACTTCCAAGATGCCTTCATGGTCACTCCAGTCCTAAAAGACTCTCAACTCCCATGTTCCCATAGTAGGCAATCACAAAAAGTGCTTACAATTTGTAGCAACAGGTTCTCACTTCCTGTTCTGTGCTTTGCCATTTGGGCTGTCTGCTGCTTCCAGAGTTTTCACACAATGTTTAGCTCCTCTGATGGCACATTGTAGAGCCCTGGATGTCCATATTTATCCCTACTTAGATAGTTGTCTCATTCAGAGAAACCCCACATCAGAGCCTTGCAGACCACCATAGACTACTTTCAGAAGGTAGGTATCACCCTAAATCTTCAAAAATCACAAACTCTTCCTCAAAAACAAGAATCCTCTTTCTGGGAACCCTCATAGATTTGGTCTAACAGTACGCTTTCCTTTCACAAGACAAGATTACTTTCTTGAGATGTTGTCTGACCAGTCTTTTTCCAAAGTAACTCATCCCAGCAAGGGTTATTCCTGAGGATACTGGGGTACATGGCATCCTGCATTCCCATGATCCCACTTGCAGAGTTGCATATGAGAAGAATTAAATGGTTTCTGAAAAATAGTTGAACAGCATTCCCAACCCTTGGAAACCCTGCTTCCTGCCCGAAAAAGAAACTTGTGTAGTGGAAGAACACCATACAGTAAAACCCAGGGGCGAATTTCTGTTTACCAGAAGTAAACAAGAACATCACCACAGACATTCCCTGCATAGCTTGAAGAGCTCACTTTGGTCCCCTGAAAGTGCAGGACATCTGGTCTCCTCAACAGAGAAAAGTGCATATAAATTAGAAGGAGCTGCTAGCAGTCTCTCCAGCCATGAAAGCATTCCAACAGAACTTAAGTCCAGGGACCCTGAGATCCATACAGGCAACACCACTGTGATGTGATACATAAACAAATGAGGCAGAACTGTGTCCTACTTTCAGTGCAGCCTTTTCAGGAGGATTTGTATGCTGGCTGTAGAAATAGGAGTAGCACTCACAGAACAATAACCTGGCAGATTCTCTAACCAAGGATTTTCTAGATCCCATTGAATAGGTGCTGAAGAGAGAGGAGGTCTTGGACCTAACTATACAGAGGGGGTCCCCTCAATAAGCCTGTTCACCTCCCACCACACAGACAACTACAGAAGGTCAGCTCCAGAACTTGACAGACAGGAATTTAGAAAATAAATACTCTCATGGACAAAACTGGTTGCTGTATGCATTCCCACCCCTTACCCCTGATCACCAGGGTACTGACAAAAATCAGGACAGACAAACTTGGAATGATCCTAGTGGCCCCTTTATGACTTTCTCCATTTTCCTGGCATTTCTGCAAGGTATGATTTTATACCCTTCCACAGGAAGTGGATCTCGTCAGCCAAGCCAAGGGAACGTTTCCCACCCTTAGGTTAACCGCCTTTCCCAAGGACTGCTTTCCATTCTAAGGGGAAGCAGAGAAACCCAGTACCACTAAATTATATCTGTCAAAATAAGAAATGTTTTCTGTCTGTTATCACAGCAAGAATGCCAGCACTTCTCAGGCAGACATTAACTCAGTCTTGCAGTACCTTTCAGGCCTGTTTTAGACGAGGAGTTTCCTATTCCAGTTAACTCATTCCCTCCAGTAGAGGTCTTTTGAGTGTGTACCTTTAACTCCCAGTGGGTGTGGCTTCACCCTTTAAAAAATGAAGTTATCACCTTACAGTTGTAACAAATACTCATTGACAGAGGTCATATATCAGTACAGTTGTCTGCTATCATATATGCTTCAGGATAAAATATTCTGATACTTTGTATGTAGCATGGTTTTGGAATTATTAATGCAAATATGACCAGGCAATATTTGATTCCTAGAGAGGCGCTGTAGGAGGTAATCGCAGAAACACCTGGAGACATCACTCTGCTGTAATGAGTTAAAGTACATGTGTCTGCCATATCAGTTTGTCTGCACAGTGCTGCTCCTATCTTCTCACACACCCATGTAAAACTTTTTCTGAAAGTGGTGATTCACTTGAGATTACCCATAAGTGACCCTATTCCTGCATGAGATTTAAACCGTGTTAGAAATACTAACCTTGCCACTCTTTGAACCTTCTGCCACTGCCTGTCTAAAGTTGCTCACCTGGAAGTCTGCCTTTCTAATAACTGTCACATCAGCTAGTAGAGTCTTAGCTACAAGCCCTCGTGTAAATAACATTTCACTGTTTCACAGGATAGGGTAACCCTGAGAGCAAACCCTTCCTTTATGCGTAAGATGGGCTCAGAACTTACTGTAAACCAGGCTATCCACTTACCAGTCTTCTTCCCAAATCCACAGGTCAGGGCAGAACAAGTCCTCCACTCCATAGATTGTGCACAGACAGATCAGGTACTGTCTAGACCGGACAAATAAAACCTTAATAGAAAAGAGCATTTACTGGTGGTTTTTGCAGAGAGTAAACAGGGCAAGCCTGTCTCCAAACAAACCATTTCACATTGGATAGCAAACTGCAGTAAGTTCTGTTACTCACAACATTGAAAAGATTTACCTGTACACATTAAAGGCCACTCCACCATGCATGGGCCAACTACCACTGCTTTTCTTAAAGGAGTTCCAACCCAGGCCATCCTAGAGGCAGCCACATTGAACTCGAGTGGATGGTGTTGCAATGCATACTGCCAACCTTAAACTTCTCCATCTGCTGACTGCTTGTCTCCCCCTTGCTGGACGCAAGGGGTTGAGGCATTTTCTGCAGATAGTCCTCTTATCTCCACTATCTCCTCTGTGCCTTCTATGTTTTTCCTCTTTCTCATAATCCAGCCAACTGGGGAGTTTGTGCTGTCCTCTATCATCAGCCTGCTTGTTCACTGCTTAGAAAGACCTGAAGATTGTGCCAGTGGATGCCCTTCTTATACCCTGATGTCCAGATGTTGGTAACTGGACATCCGTTGTCTACAGATGATATAAAAGCGTCTTGAAATCTGACGGGTTGTGGGCTTCTGCATAGCAGGAAGATCCCAAAGAATCAGTGCTACAACATTGATCTAGTCAAACATCTACAGTTATGGTAAGTGGGACACAAGTGTACTTTCCCATTTCTGTGACCTCATCTAAAACGCCCCTCTTGGGTTCTGGATTTCATTCCAGATGTAATCTCCCACCCATCGGGTCAGCCCCACCCATATCTAAAGTCCCATACGTTAACTGCATGGTTTCAGTGATGAACAGAAATGTCAAGGTTTGAGTATCGTGTACTTTTTACCTTCCACTAGAAAAGTGTATGCTAGCAAGTGGAAATTTTCTTCATGGGCTGTTGCTAATGTCCTAGACCTTTTATCAGGGTTTCTAGATTCTGTCCTGAAATTCTTAGCTGGCCTTTTTTATTCTGGATCCATTTAATTTGTCCTCAAGGTTCAATTAGAGGCCATTGCTAATTTTTATAGGTTATCAAGGTCAGATTCCCTTGGCTTCTCTGAAGTTATCAAAAACCTTTTTGAAATGTACCATTCTGTTCAGACCCATCGGTCAGGACTCCTTTTCTTCTATAGGATCTTTGGTTTTACAAGCCTTGACTGCAGCACGTTTGAACTTTCTGCAACTATTGATTTAAAGCTTCTCTCATGGAAAACTCTCTTTGTTGACTGTCACTTCAGCTAGTAGAGTTTCAGTGCTTCATTCACTTTCCCTTATTTCACTTTATTTGGTTATTCACTAGGACCTAGTCGCTTTTATGCCGTAAACCTACCTTGAGATGGCCTCAAAATCTAATTTGAATCAGTCTATTGAGTTTCTTGTTTTCTTCCCCAACCTCTGTAGCAAAGAGGAATACATGCCTTATTGTTTAATGTTCATCATCAACTTAGGTTTTATTTGGTCAGAGCTAAACGTATCAAAGTCTGGTCAGGAATTTATTTCCTTCGGTAAAGCTAAACTAGAAAAATCAATTTCCAAGGTGACCCTGGTCTAGGTGGCTTTCTGATTGTATTTCCTTTATGTATTCCCGCAAACGTCTTCCCTTTTTCCTAAACCAAAGGCTCATTCCACTGGAACAGTTGCTACCTCAACAGCTTTCTTTAGCTGTATTTCTTTGGAGGTGATTTATACAGTGGCAACTTTGTCAATAACTTTGTTGTCACCCATTACAAACTAAACATTCGGTTCAGGTCTAGATCTGCCTTTGGTTCCACTGTGTTATGAAAGATTCTGTCTTGGTACCATCCATTTGACTGGCTGGTGACTCTGTCCCACAAGTTGAGGCTGACTGAAAAGACATCCGATATGAAAGTTATCAAATTGTCATTTTAAATGTGACTTGAGAGACTGCATGGATATACCTGAGGACTTATTGGGACCCATTGGTCTCCTTTTATATTGCTGTTCCTCTAGGGGGAGGGTTTTTTCACTTTATGATTATTATGTCTAGCTTAGGGGTAAACCTCGATCTGAGGAGATTCAGGGCAGCTAGATATTATGGATGAGGAGTTAGTTTCTGAGCCGAGTAATTTAGAAAATCTGGTATCTGAGGCAGACAGAAAGCAACACTAATCTGTTACTGTGGTCAGAGCTGGATCCATCACTGGACAACCTAGGTAGTTGCCCAGGGCCTGGTGATACTGCGGGGCCTGAAAATGGTGAAGTATAAAAAACATTTTGTTATATTTATCATCCACCTATTTACTTCTCCTTGGCAAGTTGCTGCAACCTGCTTCCTCTTTGCTAACCCTCTAACTCTCATGTCATCACATTGGGTTCTTCCTTTTGGGTAGAAGGGTGGGGTCATGTTTCTTTATTTCAGACATTGACAATTTTTTTAAATTTTTTGTCAGGCTTAAAAAACAAAACTTGTATTTCTTACCTCCCACCTCTTCTTTCGTCCCATTGCCATGATTAAGTGATCAACTATTTATGCATCTATCCTCACCTTTCCCCAACCAACTTAATCATTTGGTTGGCTCTGCAGCAGGTGTAACAGGTTTAAAATTGCTTTATAGTGCGTGTTGTACTTATTTTCTGTGCTTCTGTACAAAAAAAAAAAAATCCACAGAATGTCCAGATTTTTCTCATGTTTTTGATTTGTTCCTCATAAAAATTGTGGTTTTGTTCGCAAATCACTGAGGATTGAAGACAATAAATAATGACAGACTTCCTCCTGTGCTTCATAAAATGCATACTTACACAAATGCTGTTGTTGTAGCAATGTTATAATTTTAAAAGAGCAATATTTAATAGCTTCCCTATGTTTGAGCCTTTGTTCCTCCATTATTTTAGACTTTATTCAGATTTCTTGCACTAAGAGGTTAAGTTGTGTTCAGTGCATTAATGTATAGAATGACAGTGTCTGTGATTTTATTTATTTATTTTGTACTCCTTCCAAATTCTTCCATCATGAGATCTCACATTACACCAGTCAACAACAGTAAAGTATGCAATTAGCTTAGCAAGAGGCTAAAAGCTGTCCCTCTTAATCCCTCCTAAAACCGATAACTTTTGGAGAAAAAGTGGTAAATTACACTTAAACAGTAAATGTAATTAGCGTTCTGGACTTCTTTTACTTCAGAAAATGTGTATCAATTCACTTTTCTTTTTCTGTTAATATTGTCTATTATTATTTCTGGATTTGCCCTTGGTTTATTGAGAGCAGTGGATGGTAACTGCTGAAAAAATACAGCATTTTAGAGAGCTTATGTTGTCCCTGTCTGGTACTGTGTTTTACTGTCCACCCAAGGGCTGTTTGACCATGCTGAAAGCAAATGATTGTTGATGTTTTTTTTGTGGGAGGACACAGCAGCTATCAGAGTAATTTGGCTACATGATTCCTTCATAAGTCAAAGGTATTGTGGGTATCTGTGTTTTTTATATATATATATATATATATACACGTGTGTGTGTGTGTGTGCATATTGTATATACACAGATGTAGGTTCGCACACATATGATGATTTTTGAGTAAACACTGGTCCGTCAAGCTGTTGCAATTGCCTGGTTGGATACGTTCTGAAGGGTGCTTTATACTCTATATTTGGTCTGATGAGAGACAAATACAGCAGAACAGTGACCTCCTCGGCCTATGCCATGGCCTTACTTATAAGTTGTGCAAAGTAGGATGATTTTCTCACCGCAGTTGACACATGGTGGTCAAAGTTCAGGTTACTGTCAATGTGTTCTCAGATTCTTGACCTTTATTTATTTATTTTTATTTAATATTTGTTTACCGGGAAAGTTCGACTTGGAACAAAGCCAATTTTCAGTGGAGGCCTGGGGAGAAACGCTCCAGACACATCTTTGATTGTACTTTTCAGAGTGTATTATCAATGTGGCAATTTCCAGGTGTTGGCATCTTTCCAAAGGGTATTGTTATGCATTTTTGTTCATACTGAGTTTGTCAGTGGCTCTGGCACCAGCTGTTTCTGTATCGGGCCCTCTTGAAGGGTTTCTGTGTCTTTAGGGGAATTCAGTGACCCCACCTAGTTTGCAGTAGTCTGCATACTTTGAGAGCCATAAGCCCTTGGCTTTTGCCTTGACTTCAGAGAAGTAGGTGCTAAAAAGGAGAGGCTGCAGCATCAATCCTTGTAGGATTCTACTAGTGAATGGCCTCTTTGTTGAGTTGGATTTCCTTAGCCTAACTACTTGGATCCTATTGTAGTGTGTCAAATGCCTTAGCCAGGTTGAGATTGGCAGTGTATAGTGTTTTGCCCTTGTCCATAGTTTTAGTGACCGTCTTGAAGTTCACCAGGTTAAAGAGGCATGACCTGCCTTTGACAAAACCAAAATGGGTAGGGTCCATTGTCTGTAGGTTTCATTGTTTATCAGAGCCTTAATTTTCATGGCCTTGCATATGCGACTGGTCAGACATAATTATGGGTTTGTAGTTACCCGGGGACTGTAGAAGGCGCCCCCTCCCCTTATGTAGAGAGAGTGAGCCTCCAGACCAGCTTTATGTTAAACAAATGGAGTTTATGGTTAAGTAAAGATTCTTGCAGGATTGATAGTTTGTGTTTCATGCCATTCAGGAGGCATTCTTGGATATTATCAGGACCTATCGAAGCAGTATTTTTGGCCTTAGAGAGCGCAGAGATGGCCTGCTCCCTAATGATTGTTGGAGAAATGCTGGGAGGAGGTTATTGGTGATGATGGGAGGTAGAATTGAAGCTAAATGTATCATCCAACAAATTTAATACATCCTCTGGCTCTGTATTGGTGGCTCCATTCACCATTAGTTTGGTACATTGGTGTCTTTAAGGTTGCAGATATGACTGAAGAAGGCCTTATTGGTGGTTCTTTGTTTGTGAAGCTGTTTTTATCTCAAATTTAGCTTTGGTGGATTTGATTTATCCTCATAGTTACTTTTTTTAGATTTGGGAAGTTTTTACCTTGTTGGGCAATGCCCCTCCTGCTTTTGGTCATGATTTTATTTCTTTTGTCATACAAACCATTTAAACTGTGATTCTACCATGGTGGCTTGTTGTTGGACGTCGTTCTGTGTTTTTTTCCAGCAGGTGCAACTGTTGCAGTGCAGTTATTTGCATGATCATGAAGGGTTTCTATGAACAGTTTTGCATAGGCAGCTGTGTTTTTCGAGGTATGGAGGGGCTGGGAATTTTGTTAGACTATCATTTAGTTCGAGGTAGTTACCCTTGGAATTTGTAAGTGTTCTATGGGTAACAGAGGTCCCAGGCTTCATATTTTTTTCAAAAGAAACAGCTTTGTGGTCCAACCTGACTGGTGAAGACTAGCTGTTCCAGGGTGTTTGTGTTAAAGGCTAGGAATTACAGAGCCTGCATGTTTGAGGTCATGTACGGTTCCTAGTTAATGCTGACATGGTTAAAGTCACCCATAAATATTTTGTTGGGTTGAATGGGGAATGTTTCCAGTTCATTCAGGTATGTTGTATGGGCTTTCTGGGTCATGGGGAAGCCTATAGTTGCAAGGATGTAGTATGGAAATTTATTTGCAACTAACAATGGGCAGAACTGCAATTCAAATTGTAGCTTGCTACAGATCACCCACCATGTCCCAGGACCCCCTTTCCGCATTTCTGGAAACACTGGGAAACATAAAGGTCCTACCAAACACCCTGATATTGGGTGATTTCAATTACCCAAACATTAACTGGGAGAACTACTTGAGTACTAACTCCCTTGCCCAACATTTCCTAGAATTTATAAACTCAAACGCCCTGGATCAGCTGGTCAACACCCCCACCAGAAGTGACAATATATTGGACCTGGTCATCACCAACATGGGCGACCGGTGTTCCACACCGGAGGTCAACCCCTTGCTAGTTAGATCTGACCATAAACTAATCACTGTGGCTATCCACATTCCGCCCCTACCCCCGGTCAAAGAAACCACCTTGAAAAACTTTTCAAAAGCAAACTTCACATTACTTAAGACCGAGATGGAAAGATTCAAATCCCCCATGCTAAAGGATAACACTGCCCAAGCTGCAAAATCCTTTACTAATGCACTCTACAGGCACCTACAAGAATGCATGGATCGTGCTATCCCAAGCAAAACCAAGAGTCACTCCTCCAAGAAAAGGAAACCAGTTTGGTGGACCCCTGCCATAAACAAGGTATACAATAGGAGGAGGAAACTAGTACAGAAAAGAGTAAAATCCCAAGAAGGGAAGACATCCCTGATCAGTATAAGCAAGAAACTACAATCCCTCATAAAATCATCCAAGTCTAGCTTCAAAAGAAAAATTGCCAAGGACTCCAACGATAACCACAAGGCATTCTTTAGCTATGTCAAGAATCAGACAGGTTCAGTGCAAACTTCACCCCCCTCTCACCCCCAAAAGGGCTCATAACCATACCAGAAGAATGTAGTGCCCCTGAAATCACAGACACTCGGATTAAAACAGCCCTCCAAAGCCAAAAACACAGCATCAGTGGGACCGGACGGTGTCCCAGGCTGCATCCTACATGAGCTCAAAGATGAACTAACCCCTCACCTAAACACACTGTTCAAACTCAGTCTCTCCACAGGCTACGTGCCCATAGAATGGTGCACAGCAACGGTTATTCCACTCCACAAAGGTGGAACCACAACAGACCCCGGGAACTGTCACCCTATAAGCCTGACTAGCTTGGTCTGCAAGGCTGTGGAGCGCATCATCATGGATCTCATTAACAGAGACATTGGGAACCTCCAAACACTGGACACTACACAGTTTGGCTTTAAGGGCAGATCATGCCTCCTAAACTTGGTGGACTTATTTGAGATAGTTACCAAGGCTATAGACGAGGGAAAGGTGATCCACACAGCCTACCTAGACCTTGCAAAGGCCTTTTTCACCATTCCCCTATTATAGACAAGTTCACCAGCCTGAACATAAACCCCTACGTCACAAGATGGGTTGCCAGCTGGCTCACGGACAGAACCCACATGATAAGAGTTGCAGGAGCTAGGTCTGACTCTAAACCGGTTACAAGTGGCATTCCCCAGGGCTCAGTCCTAGGATCCTTCCTGTTTGGCATATACTTCTCAGAGGTACAAGCAAGCACAGGAGGACTATGGCTGACCAAGTTCGCAGATGACTGCAAACTAGGGGCAATAATTGGCTCTCTTGCTGACACAGACATCCAGACATCCTCTTAAAGGGTCTCACTGAGACAGACTCCTGATGTCAAAACCATGGCTTCAAGCTAAATGCCAAAAAGTGCATAGTCATCCTCTTTGGAAAAAACAAAGTACCCACAAATTACCACATAGGTGATAGCCCCCTAAATACGAAAGATAAAATAAGGGATCTGGGGACCCAAGTAGAAAGTAATCTCTCCTTTGATAATCACATTGCCAAAGTGGTTAGAAAATCCTTCTATGTGGCCCAACTAATCACAAAAGGGTTTGCATGCAGATCAAAAGAGATCATTGTGCCCCTCTACGCATCACTCATCAGACCCATCATAGAGTACAACACCCCATTTGGGATGTACCTTACAAGACACCTGCAACAGCTGGAAAGACCACAGAAGGACCTCACCAAGAGGATCACTGGCCTCAAACAGATGCCCTATGCAACTCGACTGAAGATACTCCATCTGTACTCAGTTGCATACCACCTACTCAGATGTGATCTGTGCCTGACATACAAGGCTATGTCCAACCCAGAATTATACAAGGCCATGCCCAACCCAGAATTGATTGAAACGCTCCACCTAAAGAAAACCATATCCTCTCGAGCCACACGCTCTAGGGATCTAATCCTCACCACAACAATAAATAGGACATGCTGGAGGGATAGATTCCTGTCCCAGAGACTTCCCATGCTCTGGAACAAGATTTCAATTTACATTAGGCGGCACTCTTCACTAACACTCTTCAAGAGAAGCCTTGATGAGTGGATGGGGAAACAGGAAGTTTACCCCGGGGATCACTTCAGTGACTCTGCTGGACAGAGGCACAGGGAACTAATCTAAGGGGGTGGTGAAAGCCAACACATTCCGGCTAGGCTTATAAATGCCTTTGGGCAGATAGCCTAGTACCTATCTATGAACCTATTTATGCTAATTTGGACAGTGGAGAAGCTCAAATGTTTCGTACTGTTTGACCGTGTGTTCATATTTGGTGCAACTTTTGAGTCTGCCACCTTTAGACCCTACCTCTGCTGTGTCTGGACTAAATGTGTGGAAGGCATTATAGCCGTGCACTGCCAGAGTGCCCTTTGTGCCTTTAAACTATGTCTCAGTAACTGCACAGATGTCTGTATTCCCGAGTATGAGGAGAGAGTATGAGGAGAGCTTCCAAGGAGTGGAGTTTCCTGTTCAGACTCCTGGCATTGAGCAGCGATACAGTGTCTGTTTAGTTGTGTCAGTAGGTTAAACAGATTGGCGCCTACAAAGGCACTCTGGGGGTTGATTATCTTTCGCCAGTATTCAAAATTCTGGATGGAGGGGTTACAGGTGCAGTCTGTTTTTAGCAAAGCAAAGTGATCTGTCTACCATATCGTCTCGTGCAGGCAAATGTTGTACCCCTTGGAGTGACACCAAAAACTAAACCAATTCTTAGTCAAATATCTTCTGTAGGTACTATGGCATTTTCCTTGCAGAAGATAGAATGCTGCTCAGTGTTGGGCTCAAACCAGCCTGGGACGCATAGAGCTGTCACATCTCTCATCTCTCTTTAAGTAGCCCGGGGAGGTATGTTGCAGGTCTTTTACATAAACATGGACTGTTATTGAGTCTTACTGGTACTTGTAATGCAGTGACTTCAGTGCCTGTATGATCTGACAAATCCAAGCCCGTTACAGGTAGGTGACATGACTCTGTCTTTGCTTGGTCTAGTAAGTGGGCCATCGTTGCTTCTCAGAGTGGAGTACCCTCTGACTAAACTATTGTGTTGTGTGGTGGTTTGCATTATAGGCTTAGAAGTTGAGACACCCTGTGTTAATTCTGTATGTGATTTGGTGACTGTGTAAAGGTTGCTGAGGATATTTGTTTTGTGCGATATGTCTGAGGCCCTTGATGTTTTGGAAGATTACATTTGGACCCTCACCATATGTGGGTCTTTGTGCCTGGTCCAGACATTATATAGTGGTATCAAGGTCTTTTTTCTAGCTTTCTTATCTGAAAGGATCCTTGACATGTGGGACTGCTACAGAAGTTTAATAGACTATTCAGTTTTAAGGTTAATGCCATAAAACCACCATTCCCCTGTAGTGTGAATTCTACAGTTGTGGTACTGGGATCCATTTACAAGTAGTGTATGTTGTTTTGGTATAAGTGCAAAAATATGGTGCAGATTATGGATAGTTTGAAATGTTTCTGGAGATGTGTTGTTTTAAGTCTTATGAGTAGCATGTTGAATAGGAAACAACCTGTGTGCCAGAAGTTGACTGTTGTGAAAAAGGTTGCCATCTTAGTTAAACTTCTTTACCTAATAGTGACATTGATGGCACATCCACCTACCTACGTTATCAAGAAATACAGGCTGCTCCTGTCCTGGTTCCTTTGGGCTGCCAGTTCATCTTGGAGAAAAAGCGTGCATTGCGGCTCATTCTTAACAAAGGAGAAGTCCAGTTTCCTAACTTAAGGTTGTATTGCTCACATCAGTCTTATGTTTGCAGTGGTACTTTCATTAAGATGATCCTACTGGCAGTAAGTAGATTCACAGCTCCATAGACAAGTCTGATTAAGCTATGTGATTTGGGCTAATTTTTGCTTTATTTTAATAACTCTAGCTTGATTTTGTCTTAAATTAATTTGATATTTAATTGTCCAGAACAGCAAGAAAGAAACAAAGAAAAATGGCACAAACTGTATCAGACCCCCAAATCCCTCTTGCCCCACCCCTGTGTGGAACAAAAACCTACAGCAGTGATGACTGATCAGCCAGATGAAGTGCTGGATGCCATGGGTGACCCCCAAGCAGAATGTATCATTATCCTGTACAATGGCCACATGAATTCAAGAATGGTGGACTTTGCGTCCGACTACAGTGTCAAGATAACGGATTGAATAAGCACTCTCTATACACACTGGTGTTATAAATGCTGTCCAGTCAGTGGTATGAAATCAACATCCCAGATAGTCAACAGTAAGGCTAAAACTGATTAGCGATTTTGTATTTTTTTTATTTATTTATTTATTTTTTTTTTGTATTAATTAAATTAATCTGGACGACTGGGATAAATGGAAAAAATTATTATGCTTGGTAGTCGTCCAATTGCGTAGCCTTTGTTTGTGGACTGGGATCTTGGAAGATGAGATCCATTGAACTTTATTCTGGTGGCCAGTTGATTCAGCCAAGACAGAAGATTATCTGCATTGTAGCATTTTAGCTCAGAGAGAGAGGGGGGGTCTTGAGTGCCTCTGGCAGTTTAGGAAGCAGTTGAAATAGGAGGATCACAGAATTTTATACAGTCGAGCCTTTTTCTGTAATAACCCAAAGGAAAGGGGAAGTTTTCTAACTATGATGACACTATGTAGTATTCAGTGTTCACTGAACATTGTTTATCCAGCCTACTTCATCTCCCCATATAGAATTAGAAATTGTCTTGCTTGTCAGGGAGTAGTGACAGCATCCCAGAAGTGAGCAGGTACCCAGCATCAGATGAAGGGTCAAGCAGCGGACTCTGTAGTGATTGATACTGCTCAGGTTTCTGATCTGGCGTCTACAGGAAGGACAAATATTCCAGAACAATTTTCCTTATTCAGATATAGGATGTGAATATAAGAGAAGAGAGAGCGCTTCAGTAGCTGTTCAAGCTGATACTGCACAGAGTGTCAGCACTGGAGTCACTAGGTCAGCTAAAGAAATGTATGTACATGTGAAAAAAGGACTCCTCATTGACTGATTTGTAGTATGATCACAGTCTTCAATTTGTGTTTCATTTAATCATATTTTTTTTACCTTGCTTATCTCTCTTTCATTTATTTCAGCATTTACTAAGCAGGTATTATCTGTCGTGCTAACCCCGTGGCCAAACAACCTGCTTACTGTTTGTTTGTTTTAATAAGGAAAGAGTAGGATTTTGGATGCAGATCCCTGAGTAGAGCAACAGCCATATGGAATATTATACTCAAAAGTTGCAGAACATATTCTAAAGAGAACTAAGCCAATGCAGAATTGGAGAAAGGAGATTTTGCCAGTTTGTATGACTGCAAGTAGGGATATCGAAAATAGGTAAAAGGGGGCTGGAATTTGCTGGAGAAAACTGGCAAAGGCACCAAGGTATTGAAAGCACATAGCCATAGAGGGAAAGGTGATAGAGTGGGGTGGTGCCAAGCAGATGTTTGGACTGCAAGTTACAGAACTGTCTTCTGTACCAGGGATTAATATTAGAGTACAGGTGTAGAGAAAAAGATAAGGTAGTGCTAATATTGGAAAAAAAAGGGAGTGCTGGGTTGAAGTCCAGCTCTGGCAGAGGTTTTAGTTGAGTCTGTAAGAGAAGTTGCTGTTTATAGAAATTGTATTATTAGTAGGGCATATAAAATATTATATAATGATAAAAATCAGTTTGTGGAGGATAGAAAGAGATCTGTATGACTCCCAAGTATGCCACAAAGTTCAGAAGCTGTAGGATTTTTGTTTGGAAATGTCTGCATTGGTATTTGTATACCACAAGCAGACCCCCACCTCCCAAACAGCAAATATTGGAGGTGTAATGGAAAGAGAGGGGTAACTGGAAACATGTTTTTTAGGAGTGTAATGAGTTGGTAGATTTTGCAAATTTAGTACAGACTACTGTGTCAGAAATGTTAGAACATAACTATGGAAATAATTATTTTGAGCTGGGACAGAGAATCTGAACTGGCTGTACATAGTAAGGCCTTTTCAAGTCTGATGGTATTGGCTGCCAAAAAAGCAATTACTAGAAAATAGAAATCAAAATGTGAAGTAACTGTAATTGAAGTATTGAACATTGTAAAGAACAAGGGGATCTTTAGAAAAGGGAAGGAGTAAATTTCATAGAAATAAATGGAATTTGAGACAACAATACATACAGAAATAATGCTCAAAAGGAAGACTGAGGTTTAAGGGAAGACGGGCTGAGGAATGAATAGCTTGTATTCTTTTTCTGTTAATGTATTTGTTCCTATGTTGTAAGTCAGCAGTGTCCAACCTTTTTTGCACCAATGACTGGATTCATGTAAAACAAATTTCCACAGACTGGCCATTGCGCACATAAAAATAAAGCATAATAAAGTGCATAATAAATAAAACTCACCATAACAGAATCAGTGGAGCTCTGAGCTTGTTTTCCTGCAAAAAGACTGTCCCATGTAGGGGTGATTGGAGACAGTGAAACCTAAAGTGTATTCCTTATGTCCAGTCTACTCTGTAATTTCGTTTTGGTTGCTGTCATTACAGAAAACCCTGCTTCACAAAGATAGGATGTTGGAAGTTGAAATAGGGTTTTCGATGCTTATTCTAGCAAGTTTATAAGAGCAATATTTAAAATCTGTCCCTATTTGTGGCTCTGTCCAGATTTATTGTGAAAGAGGTTGAGAGGTGCGCAAATCTGTTAATAATTGATGCCGCTGCCAGGAATCGCTGTCACTCATCCCTCTCTCTCTCACACGCGTGCACACACATACACAGTGCAATGCACCTTCCATCACTACCTACAAGAGCGAAAATGGTGCATGTACATTCATTCTCAAATGGGAAAGCATAATTTGTGCTACCACAATAAACTGCTTTGTAGGGTTGGTTTGTCAAAATAAAGTCCATCTGTTGCTTACTGAGCTGTATGCAAAATTAACATCATTCAGTGTTCATACCCCTTTGCATCCTATTTGTTCGGAAGCAAGTTACAAACAAAAATATATTATTAGATCCAACTCTCTGTACTTTGTCTACTACTGTAAATTCTGCTGTTTGATGTGGCACTACACTCCAGCTTATTGTTAATCTTCTTCTGCTACCTAGAAGTCGAATCGGGTGTACTTTAGGACCTCGAAAGTTTAATAGCGGGAATGCATATTGATCAACCCATATGCATTGAACTATTAAACAATCGAAGTCCACAAAAAAATGTTTAAACTAGTGTAGGTAGGGGAGCAAGCCCCCCTGCACCCCCCGCTACTTAAATATACCAACTCCGAGATCGCACTACATTGAAGTAAACGGAAATCTCCACCTACGGAGATTTCCATTTTTGATTTTTTGCGCTTTCGGTGTACTCGTGTCGAGAATATTGTTTTCGATATTCTCAGACTTCGAGCACATAAAGTACACCCAGTCAAATCAACTGCCACCCTGCCCTAGACTGCATCACTTCATGATGGAATGTACCAAGTTCTCTTCTGCTGTACTTTGTATTGTCACCTCTACCCTTAACAATGAGCAGTTTTGGGTGGTCTACATTAACCAGGAAAACATGATTTTCACAATCAGAACACTAGAGAATTGATTCTTACGAATGTGACTGGTTGCTTTTCTACAGAATGTAAGACAGTGAACTAGTCATCTTATCAAGTAATGCTCAAGACAGTTGACTTTATTTTTTCTGGACAATATGCTTTTTTTTTTTCTGGACAGTCAAGAAGAATTCTGGACGGTTTTGGCAACCCAAATACACCCATACACCCACACACACACACACACACACACACACACACACACACACACACACACACACACACACACACACACACACAGTGTGGTGTTCTTTCAAGCACACATTCACTCACACACGCAGACAGAAACATAAACACACTCGCACACATACATACATACTTACATACATACATACATACATGCATTCACTTTTATGTTTTACTCCCTTCCTAAAAGTTTGTGTGTGGCCTGGTAGTTGGGGACCACTGTTGTGATTATTTCATCAAAGTGTTAAGAAAATTGTGACTGAATACCCATAATGTCTTGCTATTCACATTTCTTGGGGGTGGAGGTGGGGGAGAGCACACATTTTCTCAGCCATCTGACAGCTTCTTTCTAAAAGCATTTTGTTGAGATGTAACTGTTTATGTGGTGGTGGCTGCAACATAGTTTGCAGTAACACTGAGCTGCTGTTGGTCTCAGTTGGTTCAAAATAACCTAATATCCTAGGTAAGTTTGAGGTGTTAGGTTTGCTGTATTACTATTATGTTAAAGCTCTGGGGTTTGTGTAGTCCTAGAGAGAGGATTTAGGTCCATTTTGAAATCTTTAGCAAGGAATATTAGGGATTGTACTTATTTTGTCTACTCTCAAGTCTGGTGACATATTGTTGAGGCAATAGTGGGTGGTCTGATCCCAAAATTAATTTTTAATAAAAATAGGTTGTCTGCTAGTGGCCTGACTGTTTAACAGTGATTCTAGACTGAAGCTAAAGTTGCTATGAAAAACGTGATTTTTAGCGAAATTGTCATGTCAGTCATTGCACTGATGCATTCTGTTCAGTTTGTTTGTAGCCTTCCCTCTGTTTTTTTTTTTCTTTCCTTTTACAGATAAGTCTCTGGCTTTAATAATTATTCAAGGCTGTGACTGATTGTGGGGTGCAAGATGTTGCCATTAATAAGACTTTGCCCTTATCGTGCCTAGTTGGTGTCAAGCCTGGGCTGGTAAGTGGGTGATTTCAGGGCTCATTTGTTAGTGGATAGATTCCCCAGGCTGTGGAGGTTTTGTAACTTGTCTTAAGTAGTGTTACAATTAGGTATATTTAAAGGATTTGCTTTAGGTTATTCAACTGTTTATATACTATTTTCTTGTGTGTGATCTTTTAACTGTGAAATGCACATTTATTTTCAGGGCAAAATGGTTTCTGCTGACTTTGACACCTGGTGTTTGCTGTCACAATGTTAGAGATGATTTTACTTAGGATTTCAGATGATCTTAAACTGTTCTCTGGGGATGGGGGTCTTCTGAAAAGAATTGGTGAGCCTGGGGGGGGTGGTATAATTACTTCTACCATTACAGAGGAGTGAAGGTTTAGGATGGGTCCTGTGGCCTTCCTTGGGATTGAGGAATTTTGGGTGGTAGATGGAGTTTTTGGTGGACAGACCATTTTTTTATATTTTTCCATAAGTTGTATGTCCTGCTGTGTTAAAATTTTTGAGGAGATGACAAAAACCTTCTGTGAGGGGCAAACCGGTTATAGGCAGTGCTACAGTAGTACTGGAAAAGTATTCTATTGGAATGTTCATAGGAAACCTCACCAAAGGGAACTGTCTTAGTATATGTTAGGAAACACAATCCATATTTTATTTGCTCATAACAACAAGCCTGTCTAGTTAAGAAAGACTTTAAAAGCTGTCAAAATTTCTATTTCATTTTGGCTACTTTTCAGAATATACAGGAAGGGGGAAAAGACTGGTAGCATTTCTTTTGTGTGTGCTTCCTTCTTATTGGAAACCCATTTTGGGGTTCTGCTTATGCCTTGTAGCAATCAATGGCCATTGAGACCCCTGTGTGTATATTAGTCAGTGCACAGGTTCCACCTGATGTCTCTTCTGAAGAGGGGTAATGGGGATATCTATGTATAATGTTCAACCAACTTGTTTAAACATTTGGTTAAAAATTGATAATATTAAGTTCACCATTTCTAGAGGAAACTTTTCTACATTTGGAACTTTACATGTTTTGAGCTGTCATCCTGGCATTGTTGAAAGAGCCCTTGCTGTATAGAGAATTTCTACATGCCAGGAAAAGTATGCAATAGATGCTTGATATATAAATGTATGTTTTTAAGTGTGAGCAAGAAAGTAACACAGATGTATTTGATTAGAGGTTATGATAGCCAGGAAATGGAAAGAGTTTGTGTTAAGTCTAATAGGTAAGAATTATTAAATGCAGAAATAGATGACAGGGTTGTTGATAGGAATGTTGTTATACAAAAAAGTAAACATTACAAGCAGATTGAAGGTGTGTGTTTTTGTTAATAAGTTTAATGTACTTAGTCACAGTACTGTTCCTTTAGTTTTTAATGATGACTTTTAGCTGTTTTGATATTCAGATGTACTATATCACATGGAAAGAATTTGTATATTTCAGTCCACACTTATTTTTTCAGGATTTTAGTGTGTTCGGTTATCTGTCATTTACCTTTAAATTTGGATATTGTTGAATTTTTAAGATCATTGTCATTGATGTTTGTTTATGATTAATATATTAGATCGGATTGCACAGAAGGTTCACTTGTGAGTCTAAGTTATGCCCTAAGGTGCCCCTGTAATTTCCCTGACCTAAGAGACTTAATCAGAAAATAAATTGTTATAATTATATTGATTTAATTATGTTTCTTGTTATTTAAGCTTGTAATTTTGCCATGACTGTGCGATCCATGTGAAGGCTTATGCTGTAGTGCCATCACTGTTAATTTATGAAGTTTGAACTTTGCGTTACTCTTATGTCTGATTTGTCTGCATGCTTTTGGATAAGAGAGACTTCAGGAACTTTTTCTTGGGCGAGATGCTGCATACAATCGTACAGCACTACTGGAATGAAAATTTTTTTGAAATGTTAGTGTATTGACAAACCCTTCAGAACTGTCAGTCTGCACTTGTTAAGAAGCATCACATAGTGTTTTGTTTAAAAAAAAAAAAATGTTGATAGCGAAGACTACAAAAAATGGCTATTTTGCAGAATGTGCAGGAAGGAGGAAAAGTTGGGTGTTAGTTTCCCTCCGTAGTGGAATCCCATCTTAAGGATAGACCGGGATATATAGTGCTCAAGGTACTTGCTATTGTAAATATTCCAGCTGGCATCTGACCTCCTTCAGCATTCATCATAAAACTACAACACAAGGACATGGGTAATGAAAATCAGCTACTCAGCATCTAAGCACGGTCCAAGCATGCTGCTTCTGGTTAGATACGATGGTTCCAGATCACAATTGTATATTTTCTTTGAGGAGTCAGTTTTGTATTAAGTCATAACATTTGGTTTCAACTACCTTTATTCCCTTCTTTTTGGTCTAAGTTTTCATTTGCTGTACTTTTATCAGTGGGGACCAGCACTGGTCATGCACCAGTGTTGTATTGCACCTTATTTGGAGTAGACCTTATGTAGCATGTTTCTTTACAAAAATTTGTAAATAATTTGAATCTGTTAAAGTGTGATTGTAGTAGGTCATTTGACCTTTTTGCATTTAGTACATTTTTCACTATTTCCTTGTCCTTTTGTCAAAGGAATAGTAGGAGCCTGACAGGATAATAATCATTGTGCAGTCCTTCCATGCTTGTCACAAGGTGACTGCTTCTTTAAAGTCATTTCTGCTCATCTTGCCAGCAAACCCCCGGGGAGTGTGGGGGACATGCCACAGTTCCAGCTTCACCATATATCCGAGAAAAGAGGAGAGGGTTACAGTAAGGCACATCAGTCTCAGACTTGGTGTTTGGTGTATGCAAGCAACCGTTTTCACACATTCAGTCTCACTCTTCTGGGATGCATACTTAACGAGTTTCAGAGTTTAAAACTGTTCTCCCTTTTTAGGCAGTATATTTAATACCAGCTAAGCAAGGACAGGCTGTTTTTAAACAAACCCAATCCAAATAGTTGGAAGGGATTGCACTTTATTTTCTTAAGAGTATCATGAAAAAAAATCATTGCAGGTGCCAGATAGAACTACTATAATTGCTTTTTTCTGGAATTTTTAGTAACAGGAGTTACTTATGAGGTAGCTACAGGTTCTTATTCCCATGTTTTCTAAGCATTAATGGCTGCTCATCCTGTCCTATAGCCAGACAAGCTTTGCCCATGCAGTTCTATTGGGTCTGTGCGCTTCCCAGCCAAAGTCACCCTAAGCCTTTGTCTAAATCAAATACTACTGTAGTACTTTCCACTGTGTGGTAAATCGTGTTGCAGCAGGGACTTATGCAGTGAACATAATACACTCATGTGAGCAAACTTATATCTATTGATCTGAAGTAGTTACTTCATTTGATCTGCAATCTGTGGGATTCGGATCTGACCTCGGATCCAACCGGCAGCTTTCCAAGCTTCAAGATCCGAGCTCCTAGCTCCTCCACCCTACCCATAATCCCTTGCTACCAACCACATTACCTCAGATCGTTTTTTGCCGCGGCTAAAGACAGTTGCTTCTCAGTGAAGAGCTCCTGGCCTGGTGAGATTGTTCCTTTTCTAAAAGCTAGTTTCTAGTTTAAATTTGGGTGTGTGTTGTTTTTAGCATTTATCTACCTTACCCACGTTAAAAAAAAAAAAACTTTTCTCCTTACCCTCCCCCCCTTAGTGTTTGGGTGTGTGTGTGAGAGAATTATGGCTGAATCTAAAGCTATATTTTCTAAGTGTACTGAGTGTGGCCATAAGCTTTCCCCAGCTGATGGCCACACTCAGTGTGTTTTGTGTCTGGGGGCAGCACATTTGTCAGAGGCCTGCCAGATTTGTGCGGCCTTTAATCCTCGGGCACTTAGGGACAGGAAGAACAAGCTGATCCTGGCGGGAAAACTCCCTCAGGAGTTGGCTTCTTCTTCCTCTCCTAGCCGGATCCAGGCTACTCCGGTAGCTTCAGCGCCGGCTACTCCCTCAGCTGTACCCGGGACTCAACCTCCCTTATCGGGTACTAGCTCTGTGGAGTCTGGTTCTTCTTCCCACAGGGAGAAGAAGAAACACAGAGAGAGAGAGGGTCATACTTCTAAGAGGCGAGCCGAGCCTCATCCCTTGGCTCCACCTGAAAAGATTTTGAAATCTCCTGAAAGGGTCTCCGGATCCTTGTCCTCTCGGCTCCGTTCACCTTCCTTTTCTCCGGAGCCGGAGGAGGAGGATAGGTCTCCCTCGAGGTCTTCGAGGCGGCCTTCCCGGCCTGCTTCGACTACTTCTTCGCGGTCCACCAGAAGCATCTCCGAAGCAGACATGGATCGGATGATGCAAAGATTTTTGCAGACCCAGATGCAGATGGCGATGCTCTTGCCTCCCCCCCCCCTTTGGGAGGGAGTGCAGCCCCCATTTTTGCCCCGATAGCTCCTTCTCCGACCCGTTTTCGGGTCTCGGAGTTTTCGTATCCAGGCCCTTTCGGATCCGGGGATACGTCAGCGCCAACAGGGATGGTGTCTTCGACGCCGACTATACCTTCGAGCTTGTCGGATCCAAGCTCTCAGGGCCGAGGGTTGAGCATAGGATCCGAGGGAGTGGTTGTGTCTTCGGTGCCGATGGGGCCAGAGCGCACCACTACCTCAGATCCGATTGCTTCAGCTTCGACCCCGATCCTTTCCTCGGAGCCGAGGAGGTTACTTTCTCAGGCTGGTGATGGTGAATCTCCCTCTGCTTTCGAGGTAGTGGAGAGGGTACTGTCGAGGTCATCCAGGTCCCCGACCGGGCCTTCGGATCCACGCGTGCCCCCACTGTATCAGGGTCTGTCTTCGCTCATCCGTCCATCGGGACAGCCTGCCCAAAGCCTCCAGTTAGTTCCCAGGGAGGAACACCAACCGTTGGACGAGCCCTCTTCAGACAGCCCTGCTGAAGAGGTGCCTCGGAAGCACCAGTGCAAAAGGAGGCACCTGGACTCCCCCGAGTCCATTACCACGGATACGGATTTGGAGGATATGGAGGGTTCCCCAAGGTCACCCCCTGAAGATGTCTCATTTGGAAACATCATGGAGATGTTGCGTATAAGAGGGGGGTGGTCGGCCCAAAAGCCCTCCTTGGACGAGTCCGTATTTCTGGAGGCCTTTGAGGCAGGCCCATCTACCTCCTGTGTGTCCCCCCCAGCCGACACCTTGGTGGACCTAATTACCACCAGGACTTGGAAGGAGCCCGACACCGTGGAGCCTATCCCTAGACGCCCGGATAAGGTACTCAGTCCTCCCTCTGATAGACCTTCTTGGTCCAAAGGCGCACCAGTGGATGCTATGTTGGTGGCGGCTGCCACTAAGAAAGAACTTGCCCAAGAAAGTTCTTCGGTCCATCCGCCGGACAAGGAGTCCCGGGCTTTGGACCGTATTGGGAAGCGGATGTTTGCTTCAGCAACCTTTGCTATAAGGTCGCTGAACTACATGGCACACACTATCAGGCTACAGCGTGACCTAATTAAGGAATACGCTGCAGCCCCTCTGGAGTCCATCTCGGTCTCAGACAAAAAGGTTTTTGAGACCCAAATGGCCATTCTAAAGTGCATATCAAACACATCTATGCGGCTTCTTTCTCATGCCACGGAAGGAGCTAGCGGAGCGGGAGTAGTTGTGCGACGGCACTCCTGGCTCTGCCTTTGCGATTTCATGGATCCCTTCAAGGCGTCCTTCGCGAACGTCCCTTACGATGGTTCGGCCTTATTTGGCTCATCGGTTCGCGACACGCTAGTCCAAAGCGAGAAGGATGGGAAGACGCTGTTGGCCGTCAGAGTCCGCTTCTCGAACCCCCAAAGATCCTTCTTCAGGAATCAGAGGGGGCAAAAGAAGCTGTGGTTCTGGAAATCTCGGCAATCCCGTCCTGCTGCGGACAGCTCGTCCTCTAGAGGCAGAGGAGGACAAGGTGGACGCCAGCCCAGAGGCAGAGGGGGCCCGCGTAACTTCGGGTCTAGAGAACCCTTCTCGGAGGGACCCGCGCAACAGCCCTGAGGGCCTGCCCGACTGTCCCTCTCTGGAGGCAGTCGGGGGGGCGACTATCGGAGCACCTATCAAGCTGGGAGTCAATTACAAACGATCGATGGGTGCTCCGGATAATATCCAGAGGTTACACAATACCGTTCTTGCAACCCCCCCCCCCAAGCCCAAACATCTCCCCGATGTTCCACCCCATCAAAGGGAGTCCGCAACTCAAGAAATTTCAGAGTTGCTAAGAAAAAGAGCCATCCAGCCCGTCCCCCCAGATCAGTCCGGATCGGATTATTACTCCGGGTTCTTCTTGGTGCCAAAGAAAACGGGGGACCTCAGATCCATTCTAGACCTTTCGTCCCTGAACCTGTTCATACCCAAGGAAAAGTTCCAGATGGTCACTCTCCAATCTATTCTTCCCCTTCTACAGGAGAACGACTGGATGTGCTTGTTGGATCTCAAGGACGCGTACTACCATATACTAATGGACAGACGGTCCAGGAGATTTCTCCGCTTCCGGCTAGGAGCCAGTCATTATCAGTTCAGGGTTCTTCCATTTGGCCTAACCTCAGCCCCCAGAGTGTTTACCAAAGTTATGGCAGTGGTAGCAGCCCACCTGAGACTCCAGGTCATTCAGGTGTTCCTTTACCTGGACGATTGGCTCCTCACCGCCCCCAACAAGCATCTTCTGGTTACAGCGAGAAACTATGCCCTATCTCTGTTTGCTCAATTGGGCATTTCAGTCAATTTGAAGAAGTCCTGCCTGTGCCCATCTCAAGCCCTAGATTTTATAGGGGCCAGGTTGGATACTCGAATCTCCAGAGTGGTCCTCACACCAACCAGAATAAACAGTTTGTACCGCCAAGTCTTGGATATTCTTCAGATCCCAACCCCCCCCTAGCAGAATTAGTCCTGAGGGCGTTAGGATCTATGTCGGTGGCAATCGGCCTTTCTCTCCATGCCCGTCTGCGGATGCGTGTGTTACAGTGGACTCTCCAGGTCCAATGGTCTCTGTTGACCCATCCTTTGGACATGCCGATTCCTCTGAGCAGGGCATGCAGGGACTCCCTACTTTGGTGGCTGCAGGCAGAAGATCTCAAAGAAGGGAGACCCTTTGTGATTCCTCCAGTCGAAGCCACGTTGACCACGGACGCTTCCTGCCTTGGTTGGGGCGGGCATTATGCAGGGAAGTCAGTCCAAGGAACGTGGACTCCTCTAGAGACTGCATTGCATATCAATGTCCTAGAGATGAGGGCAGTGCTATTGGCGTTGCAAGCTCTCCATCACCTTCTACCTCTGGGGACTATTGCAATCCACACGGACAACATGTCCGTGGTCTGGTACATAAACAGGGAGGGACCAGGTCTTACCCCCTGTGTCGAGAAGCCATGAGAGTGTGGGAATGGGCGATTTCCACCAACCACTTTCTGATAGCAACGCACATTCCGGGACGGTCCAACATCTTAGCAGACAGCCTAAGTCGGGTGATGTTCTTCATCTCACATTGCTGCAGTCCTTACACTTGGGTAGTCCGCTGTCCTCGGTCGGCCCGAATATCAAAGTATAAGGCTGACGTCGGTCAAGGCGCATTTGACTGACATCAGGACGTCAGGGTACAAATGCGCATGACCGACGTCATATCCTCAGTCTTTTTTGCCGCATGGTCCGATGCAGAAGCAGCGTTGCAAGTGCCGGTTGGCGTTCTGAAATTGTTCGATTTAGGAGTTTCAGACCGAGTCAAAGTTGGCTGGTACTCGCTAGAATATTTTAGTTTTTCTTGCCTCAGTGGTTTACCGGATGTCAGAAAAAGTGAATAATTGTATTTCTTGTGGGAAACAGATACCGCATAGAGACTACCATACTTTGTGTATTCCTTGTTTAGGGCCTGAGCACGACGTTGTTGGGTGTCGCTCTTGTGCTAGGTTTAATAAGCGCACTATTAAGAGAAGATTAGATTGTGCCAGGTTAGTCTTGGGAAGCGGTGCAATTATAAAATGCCGCCGGATGCTCCCGCTTCCGCTTCAAGAAGCGCAAGGACAAAGCAGTTAAACCTAGGCTAGAGGAACCGGCCAGTACCGGACGCCGGTTCTTTAGAGGTGTCGGTGGAGCCGGTGGTTCCACCGGAGGTTTCTTTGGGATCCCAGGGAGAGTCTTTGTTATTGCAGGATGTGGCCTCTGAGGCAGGCCAGGCTGATGGGGCTTCTCAGGTTACTATACTCCCCTCCCTGCCTAGGGTGGTTAGGCCCTCTCCTTCTGTTTCCAAGGCTTCTCCCAGGGGCAGGCCAGGTTTAGCTTCAGTTGGTGTTACCCCTAGTTCTTCAGGAACTGTGCCCAAGAAGCATATGCTTAAAATGGCAGAAGATTTGATTACTTTGATTAGGGGTTCTATGCTACCTCCTGATAAGAGACCTAGGGTGGAGCCTGAGCTAGGGAGTTTTGAGCAGGCTTCAGATGTTTCAGAGTCTTCGGCTGAAGACTTGCAGGAGTACTCTCCTTATTCTGATTCTGATGTGGATGATTCTACTCCTTCTGCTTCTCCTCCTGAGGATTTTTCTTTTTCAGAAACTCTTCATTCCATGAGGGAGCATTTTAAGTGGGAAGGTCAGGACTTCTCTGATTCCAGGAAAAGGCTTAGGGAATTTTGTTTTACCCCAGCATAGGCCTTTGGCTATACCTCCTGTTTTGGATGTAGTGGAAGATGTTTTTACAGAGGCTTCTCTTAATCCTGATTCTTTGCCTCCTGCTCCTGTTAAACCGGATAGGTATTACAGGGTGCCTGAAGCTCATAAGTATCTTTTAAGAGTCCTAGGGCAGACCCAGAAACTGTTAGCCAGGGGCCTAAAGGTGTTAAGGCTTCTGTTGTAAAGAATCCGGTTCCTGCAGACAAAGAGGCCAGGGCCTTGGATAGATGGGGAAAGAAAGTTTATACTTCTTCCACTCTTGCTATGAGGGCTTTGAATTGCCAGTTTCACATGTTGAAATACCAAAACTATCTCCTTTCACAATTGAAGTCTAAGGTTGATGCTCTGGCAGAAGGTATTGATTGTAAAGAGTTGCAAGATTTAGTGCATGTTTCTGAACAGGTGGGTAAGCATTCTTTGCAATGTGGTTTTGATGCTGTACAGGCCTCGCCTAGGGTGGCTGCCACTGGTCAGTTCTTCGCAGGCACGCCTGGCTGAGGGATCAAAATTTATCTGACCATGTTAAAACAAGGATTTTAGATGCTCCTTTACAATCTGATGTGTTGTTTGGTTCTCCTGTTGAGGCAGTTTTAAAGAAAATGGAAGACAAGGCTAAGTCTATGCAGACTGTTAAAGATTTTTTGCAGGTCCAGCCTCCAAAGTTTAGTAGAAATTGGCCTACTAAGGGGTGGACGTATCCTTCTTATGATTCCCAGTCTAGGGGTAGATCTAGACGTGGTAGGGGTAGAGCTCAGGGCTCTTTTAGGCCTAGAACAGGGAGTTCTCCTGCACAGTCTTCGGGTGAGGGCAGGGGTCAGTCCTTTCGTAAACAGACCCAATGACCTACCTTTTCAGCTGCCAGAGCCTTCTCGTCTGGCAGCACCTTTGGGAGGAAGGTTGGCACTTTTCAAAGAAAATTGGAGTTTAATTACCCAAGACAGACGGGTTTTGGATATCATACACCACGGTTACAGGTTTTATTTCCATACCTTGCCTCCTTTCAAAGGCATGCCAGACGTTCCTCCTCAACAAAGAATAGAGGCTCACAAGCAAGTTTCTCTGTTACTCCAAATAGGGGCCATACAGCCGGTCCCTATGCCAGAAGTGGGCCTAGGATTTTATTCTCGCCTGTTCCTAGTACCAAAGAAGGGGAACACGTGGAGACCGATTTTGGATTTATCTATCCTCAACACTTATCTGGACATTCCCAAGTTCAAAATGTTGACGTTACAGCAGCTTTTACCTCTGCTGGGCAAAGATCATTGGATGGCAACTTTGGATCTCAAGGAGGCTTACCTTCATGTTCCTATAAGACTGAGTTGCAGGAAGTATCTGCTGAGCTGGGACTTCCCACTATCAGTTCTCGGCATTGCCCTTTGGCTTATCTACTGCGCCCAGAGTGTTCACGAAAGTTCTGGCTCCAGTGATAGCTTTTTTCAGGCTAAAAGGAATACAGATCTATCCTTATTTGGACGACTGCCTGATTCTGGCTCAAGGAAGGGAAGAGCTTCTTCATCATTTGGAATATGTGATAGCAGTGCTAAGATGCCTGGGGTATTCTGTGAACGAAATAAAGTCCAGTCTAGTACCCTCTCAGGACATGTGCTTTCTGGGTGTGAGACTGAATACAGCATCCCAGATGGCCTTTTTAACCCCGGACAAACAAAAGAGTCTTTCCCTTTACTTCCATCAACTATCTCATCAGTCCAGGCTGACTGCAAGGACAGTCCTTCAAGCCTTAGGGTTCATGGCATCTTGTATTCTGGTGCTTCCCAATGCCAAACTGCATATGAGGAAGCTGCAATGGTATCTCAAAATGTATGGACACAGCACTGCCAGGATCTGGACACTGTCATTCAAATAATACCTTGCATTCAAAAGGAATTTTTGTGGTGGGCTCAGGAATGTCACCTAAACAAGGGACTCTCTGTGACCCGGCCAGAGGCGAGTCAGATTTTAACGACAGATGCCTCAGACAAAGCTTGGGGAGCTCATCTAAATGGAAAGTGGATACAAGACAAGTGGCCTGCCAGACTACAACATCTACATATCAACCTGAAGGAGATGTTAGCAGTCCAGTTTGCATTAATAGCTTTCAAGGATTTACTTCTTCCAGGGCAGGTGTTGATTCTAACAGACAACACAACTGTCATGTGGTACATCAACAAGCAAGGGGGATCGCATTCTTATCCTCTATGCAGGCAAGCAATGATTTTGTGGGAGACTGCTCTCAGTTTACAGCTCAATCTTCAGGCAAGGTTTCTGCCAGGAGCACAGAACTCCTTAGCAGATGTGTTGAGCAGACGAATTATGGATCCCCACGAGTGGAAATTGGATCCTCATGTATTTCAGAAATTGACAGTGTCATGGGGAACTCCAGACATAGATCTGTTCGCTTCTCCACTAAACCATCAGCTGCCAAAGTTTTGCACAAAAGGTTTCATCCCACAGCTTGGAGAGTGGATGCTCTTTCTTTCAATTGGAGCAATCTTCATGTGTATGCCTTTCCACCTCTGCCTCTCCTCCCAAAGGTACTTCTAAAGGTCAGACAGGACAAGCCAAAGATGATTTTAATAGCTCCAGATTGGCCTCGACAGCACTGGTACCCATTACTGAGAAGTCTGGTACGGAAGCCTCCATGGCCTTTGCCTTCGATTCCACACCTGTTGTCACAGGAGGACAGTCATTTGCTCAATGTCAAGCTTCACTCTCTGCACCTAACAGCCTGGCATATTCTGTTTTGAACCATAGTGGGCCTCCACTTCCTCAGCAAGTTTTGAATGTTATTTTGGAAGCTAGAAGGCCTAGTACAAGGAAAGTGTACGCAGATAAATGGAAGAGATTTTTATTTTGGAGTGCAGCAAAAGATTTTGATGTTTCTGAGCCTAATTTGAGTGTGGCTCTTCAATATTTTACTGAGTTACTGGACAAAGGTTTGTCTTTCTCTTCTATTAAGGTTCATGCTGCAGCAATTTCGGCTCACTTTAATTGTGACCCACCATTGTTTTCTCATCCTTTGTTCAAGCAATTTCTTAGAGGGGCAAAGAATATAAGACCCCCAATGAAGAGCTCCTACTCCTGCTTGGGATCTCAATTTTGTGTTGGAGAAACTCACTCTACAACCTTTTGAGCCTGCAGCTACTTCTGAGTTGAAATATTTATCATGGAAGACTGCTTTTTTGTTGGTCATTACCTCTGCAAGAAGGGTTTCTGAATTGCAGGCCCTTATGGCGGTTGAGCCTTTCTTGATTTTCCATAGGGATAGGGTATCTTTACGTACTAATCCTTCCTTTATGCCTAAAGTGGTTTCTAGTGTGGCTTTAAACCAAACTATTCATTTGCCTACTTTTTATGCAAATCCCCAAAATAAAGGGGAAAAGATTTTGTATACTTTAGATGTACACAGGCAGTTGCGATATTATTTGGACAGAACTAAAGGCTTCAGGCAGTCTCAGCAGTTATTTGTTTCTTTTGCTTTGAGTTCTCAGGGCAAGCCTGTGTCAAAACAAACTATTTCTAAGTGGATTGGGTTTTGCATTGCTTTCTGTTATTCCCATCATGGCAAGGAGATTCCAGCTGGGATTAGGCCTCATTCCACTAGAGCTACTGCCATTTCGACAGCTTTTTTGAGGGGGGTGGCAACCAAGGATATTTTGGAGGCAGCTACTTGGAGTTCAGTGCATACTTTCTCTAGGCATTATCACCTGCCACTTTACTCTAAATCTAGGGCTGGTTTTGCCACTGCTGTTTTGCAGGGCATTTTGGCAGCTCCTGCTTCCTTATAGTTTGGCCATCCTCCCATACCTCTGCTTTGGGATTCTACCCAAGTGTAAGGACTGCAGCAATGTGAGATGAAGAACATAGTACAGTTTTGTACCTACCATAAATGTAGATGTTCGAAGATCCACATTGCTGCAGTCCAATTTACCCTCCCTCCTTTCCCTCTGTAGTTAGAGGTGGTTGTGTGGGTTGAGTTGTAAATATTATGTATATAGTGTCTTTTGTACATATAATTAGGGCAAGGGTGCTTGGTTGTTTGTTTTGCTGTCTTTTGGTTTTGACCTGTATTTTTTGGGTCTTCTGACATCTGGGGCAAGAAAAGACTGAGGATATGACGTCGGTCATGCGCATTTGTACCCTGACGTCCTGATGTCAGTCAAATGCGCCTTGACCGACGTCAGCCTTATACTTTGATATTCGGGCCGACCGAGGACAGCGGACTACCCAAGTGTAAGGACTGCAGCAATGTGGATCTTCGAACATCTACATTTATGGTAGGTACAAAACTGTACTTTTCTCAGCCCTTACGAGTGGTCTCTGAATCCCTCGGTCGCGAAACAGATATTCCACAAATGGGATCAACCTCGCTGCGACTTTTTTGCTTCTCCCCTAAACGCAAAATGCAGCGAGTACTTCACGATAGTTCCCCCCAAAGGGGAATCTCCCAGGGACGCCTTGGTTCATGCTTGGCCGCCCGGTCTTCTTTATGCATATCCTCCTCTTCCTCTGATGATGAAATTCATCCAGAAAGCCTGTCGGTTGGGGAGCAAAGTGATACTCATTGCCCCATTCTGGCCTCGACAAGTCTGGTTCCCCTTTCTGCAGTCTCACAGTGTGGCCCCCCCCCCTTGGATTCTGGATCCCAAACCAGACTTAATCTCGCATCCGACGAGATGCCACACTCCAAACCTGGTCAGCCTCCGGCTCACAGCCTGGCTGATCCAGTTCCATTAATGGCAAGGACTCCCGGTATCTCTTCCCCAGTCAAGGCTATTCTCGTGGCAGCTCATAAGCCATCCACCAGAAAACTCTACAACAGCAAATGGAAACGTTTTTCCATCTGGGCAAAGGGTAAGGGATTAGATCCTTTTACGGTTCCTATTCCCAACATTCTGGACTTTCTATCCCTCCTTTTTGAGCAGGGAGCTAGCGCGTCCACCATTAAAGTTCAACTTGCTGCCATCTCCCATTATCATGTGGGAGATGGCATAAGTTCTTTGGCTTCAGTTAAAATATGCAAAACCTTCCTAAAAGGCATGTTCCTCTTAAAGCCTCCCATTAAACCGGCTATGCCTCCATGGGATCTTACCCTGGTATTACAAGCATTAACAGGACCACCTTTCGAACCTGCGGCCTCTGCGCCATTAAAGTTCTTATCTTGGAAGACCGCCTTCTTGGTAGCAATTACCTCTGCCAAGCGGGTATCAGAGCTACAAGCCTTGTGCATTAAGTATCCATACTTTATTTTTCACAAAGATAGGGTTGCCCTCAGGACTAATCCTTCCTTTCTTCCTAAGGTAGCCACAGAATCTAACATTAATCACTCTATTAACCTCCCTGTTTTCTTTTCTAGCTTCCAAAACAAAGGTGAATACACATTGCACAAATTGGATGTACACAGGCAACTGCGTTTTTACTTGCACAGGACTAAAGATTTCCGCAAGTCAGACCAGTTGTTTGTTTCTTAAGCTAAATCAGCCATGGGCAAACCAATTTCTAAGGTGACAGTAGCGAATTGGATTTCTCAATATATCAGACAGGCATACATTTCAATTGGGAGACCAGCTCCGGTTGCCATCCGGGCACACTCTACCAGGTCTGTGGCTACCTCAACAGCGTTTTGGTCTAGAGTTCCACTTGATATTTGTTCAGCGGCTACCTGGTCCTCTTCCCATACGTTCATTTCTCATTACAAACTGGACGTGATCTCCAGAAGTAGGGCTTCCTTTGGCTCTGCGGTGCTTCGGAATATCCTTCCGTAGGGACCACCCAGGGCCTTTAGGTAAGCTGGGGACTCTGTCCCACAGGTTGCAGATCAAATGAAGTAACTACTTCAGATATAGAAGTTATTTACTCACCATAACGTTCCATCTGAGTAGATACTTCATTTGTCTGCAACCGACCCCCCCTGCCATCCCCCGAACCTCGGTAAAATATTGTCCTGTGGAGAATTCTCTCAGTCTTTAGCTTATAGGGCAAAATAACCGATCTGAGGTAATGTGGTTGGTAGCAAGGGATTATGGGTAGGGGGAGGAGCTAGGAGCTCGGATCTTGAAGCTTGGAAAGCTGCCGGTCGGATCCGAATCCCACAGGTTGCAGACAAATTAAGTATCTACTCAGATGGAACATTATGGTGAGTACATAACTTCTATATATGGTGAGTAAGATAACTGCTGTAAGTGTAGGCTACCACCATCACACGATCTACTTCTGTTTGTCCTTTATTTTAGGAAGATAATTCCTTTATCCCTTCAGTGAGGTACCTACTCCTTTCTCTGTTTTGTCTTGAGAGCTGGACTGTTTTTTACGTACAGTAACCAGGAAAAGCTGAAAAGACAAACATTCTGGCTTTTGAAAATGCATTCTGTAATCCTGTTTTGGCCACTAGAATGCATGTCTGTATAAATAATCAAAGATGTGCAGGCACCTCTACATTATTGATGCCTGCAATGTGTGGAGTGTAACTTTGCTCAGGGATAGCCAGAAGCTGTAGAAGTTGGGCCATGTGGTTGGATGTCCACCCGCAGCATAATTTCATGCTATGCGATGAATTTTGTGGCAGGACTGATCTTACTTCAACATATGTATAGTTATAGTGAGTATGTTCATACAACTGTACTTTTATTCCCTTATGGAGAAAATAAAGTTGGTTCGGGCAGCAGGTCAAGTGGGTACCCATATAATTAATACATGTATCATTCTTCTGATGCTAGTTTTAGGTTGGCTGTCTCTGCAGCTGATTTGTGAAGGCTTGTCTGGTTAAAGAACAAGTATGCCCTAAGCACATTTCCTTTCCCAGTTTAATTTCCCCAAGTCTCTTGGGTTTCTAATACCATGACAGGAATGGACCCCATTCCTAAGTCAAGTATGATTAAAGTTCATGAAATTAGTATTGTTTCAGTCTTTGATGCTACCTAAAAGTGCCCAGACTTGACTCCTCCTCCAATTTCTGCGAAGTTACATGCATCTTTAACATATCTAAATATGGCTGTAAAATTTTTTTTTTTTTTGACCAATTGCTCCTACTACTATTGAAACTGTCTTATCCTCCATTCACATTGCCTTCATTTCTGCTTGCAAATCCTGGTGTTTTATGACATTGTGTCTTTCTGTACGTAAGGCAGTGTAATCACTGGGTGTAGCAGTTTCAGTGATCAATGAAACCAAATAGTACATCACTGTAGACAAAGCAGCAACATGACCTTTGAATACTTCCAAACTTTATTAAGTAAATCAAATAATTAAAACAGATACACATTAATGCTTTAACTTGCTCCCCATGACTTCATCATATTACACTTCGGTGTTTGGGTTTTTGGCACTGATCTTCCTCCAGTTCGTTATTGTAATTTCAGTGATCAGTGCTACTTTTGTCTTCTTTTCATGGGCTACTATGTCTGGTTTTCTTGCATCTGTTCTTTGAACTGTTGGTAATGGGTGAGCCCATGTGATATAAACATCATTTTCTATAGTGCTGTGGGGCATGTGATGTTCTTAGTGTTTCACTGTTGCAGTCATTACATTTGGGTTATACTGCTGGCAGGCTACCCTCAGTCGGCCTGAATTCCAAAGTCTAGGTCCGGCATTGGTTGCTGTCGCCTCTTCCCTGACGTCAATGCGCCGGGGTGTAAAAGATGCAGCCGATGCCATTTTCTTTAGTCTTTCTTGCCGCATGATGCCCGAAGCATAAGCAGTTCGCAAGTGCCAGTCGGCCGACACCTGAGATTTTCGTGTTGGAATTTCAGATCCGAAGTCTTCATTAAAAGCTAAGTACCCCGTTGGGGAAACTTTTTTCTTGCCCCAGACCGATGTCAGAAAAAGTTAATAATTGTATTTCTTGTGGGAAGCAAATACCTCATAAGGACTTTCATTCTTACTGTATTCCTTGCCTAGGCCCTGACCACGATGCTGCTAGTTGTCGTTTTTTTGCTAGATTTAACCAACACACTATTAAGCGTCGATACGATTTTGCATTACATTATTTTGACAGAAGATTTAATTATATGATGTTGCCGGATAGCCATCTGACTACCGGAATTCACAAGAAACGCAAGGAAAAAGAAAAGGACTGGCATCCGAGGTCCAAAACTGACGAGGCTTCTTCTAAGCCAGTCGCCGGTTCTAAGTGAGGCGCCTTCGCAGCCCCTGACGCCCGCTACTTTAGACCCGCAGGCCGCTACCTCCTCCCACGTGGAGTCGACTAGGCAGCTGGAAGCTCAAGGTATTGGACCTTCGGAGACTATTCCCTCAGATGTGTCCGGAGCTGCTGAGCAGGCATCGGCTTCTGAGGGTGTTTTCAGACCTACTCAATTATACATTAAAACGACTTCAGCTTCAAAGACTAAAGTACCTTTAAAGACAAAGAAACAAGTACAACAGCCTCATGGACAGGCCTCCATGCCCAAAAAACAGATGCTCACAATGTTCCGAAGACTTAATTACTTTGATCAGGAGTTCCCATCCCCCTCCTGATAAAAGGCCTAGGCAAGAGACGGAATATGAATCTTCAGATCAGGTTTCCATTTCATCTGATTCCTCTTCTGATAAGGAATACTCTCTTCCTCCCTATGAGGATTCTGATGCTGAAGAATCTATCCCTTCAGCCTGTCCTCCTGAGGATTACTCTTTTGGGGAAACCTTGCATACCATGAGGGAGCATTTTCACTGGGAAAGCCAAGATTTTTCAGAATCTAAGAATGGGCTCAGAGACTTCCTTTTACTACCACAACACAGGCCCCCAGCTATTCCACCTGTTAGACATTGTAGATGATGTATTTTCAGAGTCCAGTCTGACTCCTTACCTCCAGCTCCTGTTAAGCCGGACAGGTACTACAGGGTTCCTGACTCTCATAATTTTCTTTTCAAAAACCCTGCTGCTGACCCAGAAATTCTCTCTCAGGGTCCCAAAGGGGTCAAGGCTTCCGCTGCAAAAAACTCTACCCCCTCAGACAGGGATTCAAGGGCATTGGACAGATGGGGAAAAAAGATTTACACTTCTGCTACCTTGGCTATAAGAGCTTAAATTGTCAGTTTCATATGCACAAATGTCAGCAATATATTATGTCACTGCTTAAACAGAAAATGTTGATAAATTCTGAATGTGCAGAAAACAAATAAATGCAGGATTTATTGCATGCAGCTGAACAAGTTGGAAAGCATACTTTGCAATGTGGTTTTGATTCATTGGAGGCCTTCTGCAGGGCCGCTGTTACGGGTTCTGTCATCAGGAGGCATGCTTGGTTAAAGGAACAAAATCTGCTTGATCATGTCAAAGCAAAATTATTAGATGCTCCATTACAGCATGATACTTTGTTTGGTGTTAAAGCTGAAGAGGTGTTAAAGAAAATGGAGGACAAAGCTAAAGCTATGCAAACGGTTAAGGATTTCTTACAGGTACTGCCTCCTAGATTTAGCAGACACTGGCCTACAAAGAATTGGTCCTTTCCGGTGTCAGACAGGCCACAAAGGGGCAGATACAGACGCCCAAGAGGCAGATCCCAGCCCCAAGTTTCGTACAGGCCTAAACAATGGGGTGCTTCTACCTCCAAAAGTGGAGAAGACAAATCACAGCCATACAGGAAACAGTCCCAATGACTTCCCCCCTGCCTGCACCAAGCACTTATCTTCTGGCAGCACCTTTAGGGGGAAAACTAGCGCTTTTTTCTCAAAATTGGCACATAATAACCCAGGACAAATGGGTCCTAGACATAATGTCACAAGGCTACAGGTTTCACTTCCATACACTACCAAGGACAAATGGTTGGCCAGACCTGCCAAAAAATCAATGGGCAGAGGCACAAAAGCAAGTCTCATCCCTCATGGACATGAGGGCCATTCAACAAGAACCAGAGCAAGGACAAGGATTTTATTCACGACTGTTCTTGATACCAAGAAAGGACAAGACCTGGAGACCAATACTTGACCTATCTATTCTAAACACATTTTTGGATATAACAAAATTCAAAATGTTGACTCTACAGCATCTTCTGCCCATGCTGGGCAAGAAGGCTTGGCTTGTCACTTTAGACCTAAAAGAGGCATACCTGCATGTCCCAATCAGACAAACATGCAGAAGATACCTCAGTTTCAAAGCTGGCTCAATGCACTACCAATTCTCTGCACTGCCCTTTGGCTTATCTACTGCGCCCAGGGTCTTCACAAAGTGCCTGGCACCAGTAATTGCATTCTGCAGACAAAGAGGAATACAAATATATCCTTACTTGGACCGACTGCGTCATTCAAGCAGAGAACAAGGACATTCTACTACAGCATGTGGCGTTTGTAAAGAGATTTCTAACAGGCCTAGGGTACACAGTCAACGAAAAGTAATCAAAACTAGTACCCTCTCAAGAGATAATATTCCTGGGTGCAAGCTTAAATATAACTGCCCAGATGGCTTATCTCACGCCAGACAAACAAAGGCAACTGACTACCTATTTCAACCTGTTGGCAACAAACGCCCAGTTATCTGCAAGAAATATTCTGCAGGCTTTGGGCTTCATGGCATCCTGCATTATACTAATTCCATATGCGAGACTGCATATCAGGAAACTTCAGTGGTACCTAAAAAGTGTTTGGACTCAACATTGCCACAGCCTGGAAACAATAATTACCCTCATTCCCTGCCTGCAACAGGAGTTTTGATGGTGGGCGAAGGCTTGTCACCAGAACAAGGGACAGCCATTCACTTTACCCCCAGCCAGGCAGACATTAACAACGGATGCATCAGATTATGCTTTGGGGGCCCACATGGCAGGAAGGTGTATTCAAGGCACATGGTCTGCAAGCCAAATGCATCTACATATCAGTCAAAAAGAGATGCTAGCTGTTCAGAATGCCCTGACAGCCTTCAAGGACCTACTTCATCCAGGACAACTACTGATAAAGAAAGACACCACCACGGTCATGTGGTATATAAACAAGCAGGGGATGCACTCATTCTTACCCCCTTTGCAGACTAGCCATGACTTTGTGGGACACAGCATTGACTTACCAAGTACATCTGCAGGCACAATTCCTGCCAGGAAAGATAAATACTCTGGTAGACGAACTAAGCAGAAACCTCATGGATCCCCACGAGTGGAAATTGGATCCACAAGTCTTCAGCATGATAACAAGGAAATGGGAATGCCCGGAGTTAGATCTATTTGCCTCTCCTCACAACTACCAACTAAAAAGATTCTGCACAAGGACTTATCACAGACAAGCATGGAAAGTGGACGCCCTATTTTTCAGCTGGAAAAGCTTAGCAGTATATGCCTTTCCTCCACTGCCTCTCCTTCCCAAGGTACTCCTAAAGGTCAGATGAGAAGCCAAAGATGATACTGATTGCCCCAGACTTGGCCCCACCAGTACTGGTATCCAATCCTAAGGAACTTGTCTCAATGCCCGGCTTGGACCTTGCCTCAAATACCTCATTTACTATCCCAACAAAACAATCAGATCCTGCACAGCCAGCTAAAGACCTTAAATCTGGCAGCATGGCGGATAATGTAGTCATACAAAACGCGCCTCTCACTAAAGCTGTGATGGGTGTCATTTTGGAGGCCAGAAGGCCTAGTACCAGAACATCTTACTCTGGAAAATGGAAGAGATTCTGTGCTTGGAACCAGGCACAAGGAATTGACACAGCTATACCAAATATTCCTCATATTTTGCAATACTTAACTGAGATGCTGGACAAAGGCCTATCCTTTTCATCAATTAAAATTCATGCCTCTGCAATTTTGGCTCATTATAATACAGAGCCACCAATCTTTTCTCATCCTTTATTAAGGTAGTACCTCAGAAGAGCCAAAAACTTAAGGCCTCCAAGGAGATCACCAATACCTGCATGGGGCCTCAATGGCTGTGGATCCTTTTATTATTTTTTTATCCAGACAGGGTTTCTCTGAGGACACTCCCGATATTTATGCCTAAGGTAGTGTCCAGTGTGGCTCTTAATCAAACTATTCATCTGCCTACTTTTTATCCAAACCCACAGAATAAGGGGGAGAGAATGCTGCATTCTTTGGACATACACAGACAGCTACGCTTCTACTTGAACAAGAACCAAAGCTTTCAGAAAGACAGAGCAACTACTAGTGGCATATGGTGCAGGATCACAAGGAAAGGCTATCTCAAACCAGACTATTTTTAAGTGGATAGGCCACTGCATTCTTTTCTGCTATTCACAACATGGCAAGCCAGTGCCTAAGGGCATCAGGCCACAATCAGCCAGAGCAGCAGCCACTTCAGCAGCCTTCCTCGGGGGAGTACCAACCAAAGACATTTTAGAGGCTGCTACCTGGAGTTCAGTGCACACCTTTACAAAGCACCATCATTTACTACTCTACTCTAAACCCAGGGCAGGCTTTGCCACTGCAGTTCTGCAGAGCCTCATAGCCGCTCCTAATTAGCTCCAGCCTCCCAACCATAGCTTTGGGATTCAACCCAAGTGTAATGACTGCAACAGTGAAACACGAAGAACATTGTGCAGTTGTGTGCACTTACCATAAATGTGGATGTTCGAGTGTATTCACTGTTGCAGTCCAAGTTACCCACCCACCATCCCCCATATCTTTGCTGGAACTTATCTGCACTTCTCTAATCTATACAACCTATATGGTATATTTGCTTGTAGATGAAGTTGTAATATATTTTGGTGTATGCATGTTTTATTGGTATTTTTTTAGCCTACCCTTTTGGGGGCACCTGACATATGGGCCAAGAAAAACTGAAGAAAATGGTGTTGGCTGTATCTTTTATACCTCTGGCGCACTGACGTCAGGGAAGAGGCGACAGCAACTGACACCGGACTTGGACTTTGGAATTCAGGCCGACTGAGGGTAGCCTGCCAGCAGGATAACCCAAGTGTAATGACTGCAACAGTGAATACACTCTAACATGTACATTTATGGTAAGTGTGCACAGCTGTACTTTTCTAATGCTTTTCTCCTACTTTAGTATTCTAATGTTTTTACAATCCACAATGCAGCAGTCTTGCCACATTATTTCACCTTTCAGTTTTCAAGCCTTCTGCCATTAGTGCATCATACCCAGAAATAAGATGTGTGACTGTTTCCAGTTCTGTTTTATAAAACCTGCATTTGTCTGTTTCTCCCACATGTTCAATGGACTTCATAAATCAGTATGCTTGTATTAATCTTTCATCTTTTGGTTTAAATTCACCTCTCCTTAACCATTCCTGCATTAGATACTGTTCAACCTGAGGTGGTTCCAGGAGTTTTCTGTACTTGAAACTGTATTATCTATTTTCCTCATTTCTTGTCTTCTCATCTGATCCTTTAGCTTATTTTCTTTTGTTTTGTGGCACATTTAGTTGCTGCCTGATTTTTATCTATTTCTGGTTTGATTTCCATTCCCGCTTGACACCAGTATGCTTCTGCTGAACTAAGCAGGGAAGTCATCTTATTCTCATGTTTTAAAACGTTCACTATGTTTGTATCTTGTGAGATCAGCAGATATGTAAGCCACACCCTCCAGTCTCTATACCTATCACACATAACACATCATTAACACTAGCTACCTCCTTTTTCTCACCACACCCATTTACAACTAACTCTCATCCTTCCTTTTCCTAACAACAAAGCAAATACTATATCTTCTCTAGGCTGTTAACACCTACCTCCCACTTTTCTCTACCTCTACTCCCTCTAAAATGACTACACCAACTAGCCCCCACAAAATATATTTAATTATTTGGGTCTTTTTAATACCTCCTCTAACAATCACCTATCTATACCTCCTATGAACATTCACTCTACTATACTCTTCCCTTCCCACCAAAACACACCTCAACACCAACAATACCTTTCTCTCACAACTTCCTAAACCTCATTTTCAAACCCAACTACCTACTAGCCAAATATCACAGAATACAACACATTAAATACTCTAACCTAAAAACTAGAAAACTATTTGAATTCTATTGTAAGCTGCAACAGCCTAACCTTTTAACACTCTCCCACTCACTATTAGATGGAGACATTCACCCCAACCCTGGCCCAATCTATTCCCCTATTAATGCAAACAACAAACAAAACAACACCTAACAAACCTACCAAATCACTCTCAATAGCACATCTAAACATACGTAGTATTTGCAATAAAATTGCTCAGGTACAAGCCCTATTACAATCTCACCCATTTGATATCTTATGTTTATCAGAAACATGGCTAAAAACCACCATTAAAGATAATGAAATTATCCCACCTGGCTACAATATCTTCAGACTTGACCGTACTTCCAAAAAGGGAGGGTGTGTGGCAATCCTCTATAAAACAGAGCTACAAGTCAGCACCTTACATCTTAACTTACCTATAGACTCTTGTGCAGAAATAATTATCTGTAAACTTCAGGTAAACACAAGTAAAGCCATAAATATTATCTGTGTTTATCTTCCCCCAGGAAATAACAGCAATATACTAGAGCATATCCTCAACTGCCTTTCTGTTGATCTCCCGCAAGAAACCATGGTCCTCGGTGACTTTAATATAGATTGGATTTCCTGTACTAATACTAATCCCTCTACCCACATTAACCTGTATGGCTTCTCACAACTTATAAATTCCCCTACCAGAACTAATAGACTCAAGAACAAAGAAAGTATGTTGGATTGGATACTTACTAATAATCCTCAGCAATCCTACACAACAGGAACCCTTCCAGATGATATGTCTCACTTACATATATTATCAGACATAAAACCAACATAATATTCCCTAACACTCTCAGAACAATACGCTGTAAAAAGGAATTTAACCCAAAACTTTTCCAAACAGAACTAAAACAATGTAATTGGATACCATTAAAATATCTCCCTCTAAATGAAGCAGTGGAATACTTTAACTCCACTTTCTAGCCACCCTGGATCACCACGCTCCAATTCGCTCTATTAGAATTAAAGCTAAACCAGCCCCTTGTCTCATTAACAATACTAAACAAAAAATCCAACTTAGAAACAAATCCTGGGCAAATGGCGTACAACTAAGAATGCAACAGACCGCCAAACCTTTAGAGAATATAGAAACAATACAAAAAAAGCCATACTTCTAGACAAAAAAAATTATTATCTTCAGCTACAACAAACCTCTCTCAAAGAACCCCAAACATTTTGGACTTCTATTAATAATCTTCTTTACCCAGGCCAACTAATAACACCTAACCCACTAGGCTCTAACCCTGAGAATCCCACGCAAACAGCAAATGCCTTTAACTCTTTCTTCACTGATACCATCCAAACTCTAGATAGCCACCTATCTCCTGACACATCTAATCTGACCACTTCCTCTACAAATCCACCTCCTCTATTTCACCTCCAACCAGCATCTACCTCCTACATTTCCTCTCTTGTACATAAGTTAAAACCTACCACCCTCTCAGCTGACAAACTCCCAGCAGAATTGTTGCAAAAAGGAGCTAAAGCCGTTGCCTACCCTATTTCTATTCTGATAAATAGAACAATAAGTGAAGGAACTGTCCCTTCAATATGGAAAATTTCACACATCATCCCACTACACAAAGGTGGGAGCTCCAATGACTTTTCTAACTTTCGCCCCATAGCTTTACTTTCCCCTATCGCAAAAATTATGGAAAAATGCATCCATAAACAACTACTCATCCACCTTCTAACTGCCAACATGGCTTCAGACCTTTCCATAGTACCAACACTGCACTGCTGTCATTCACAAACAGCATCAACAATAATCGTAACAATAATTGTCTTTCATCTGTAGTCTTCATTGACCTATCCAAAGCTTTTGACATGGTTAACCACCAACTACTACTCCATACACTGAATACTCTCTCACTTGATCCTCTTGCCTTGAACTGGTTTACATCTTACCTTGATAATCGTCAGCAGGCTGTACTCTGGAAAAATAAACTATCCGATCACCTTCCTATCTCTCTCGGTGTCCCTCAAGGATCCATATTAGGCCCACTCTTATTTTCCATCTTCATTAATGACCTGCAAACAGCCATTCCTTACCCCACCTGCATTCAATATGCAAATGATTCTACCATAATCTGCTCAGCCTCTTCTCAAATTGAACTACAGTCTCTTACCCAAACAACATTCAACACTGTTGAACTATGGTTTTCTCAACGCTGCCTCCTTCTGAATCCCAAAACAACTAAACTGCTACTCTTCTCAGCAACCCAAAAGTCCACATCTTTACTTTTCAGTCTCACTTCTAACAATGGTACTCTTATCTCTCCTGATCCTACCACTAAACTTCTAGGAATAACAATAGACAACAATCTAAACTTTGATACTCACATAAACACTGCAATAAAGTCAGTCAACAAAAAACTGGGATCCCTCTACAGAATTAAACCTGATCTTACACCAGCAGCTAAGACTGCTATAGCCAGAGCCCACCTAATATACACCCTGCTTTACGCCTCTCCCATTTATACTAATCTCTCAAAAAACATCATCAAGAAACTAACTACTTCCTATAATAATATTGCTAGATTTGCTACAGGCTCTCCTTACAGAACCCATCACTGTCTAAATCTTAAACAATTAAACTGGCTTGTATTTCTTAATCAGCTTCAATATCACCAGCTTATAATAGCCCATAAGACTCTATATCTACCTAACAATATTCCAGTACTCTCTCGCCTCATTACACCGTATAAAAACCTCACATCTCTACGCTCCTCTAACAAACTACTGATCAATACTACTAAACCCAACAACACAGCAGGTGAGTCTTTGTTTTCTAACTCTGTAGGAAAACTTTGGAATAAACTTCCCTCTGAAATCACATCTCAAACTTCTCTCTCACTTTTCAAAAGGAATCTGAAACTCTACCTTAACAATCATTGGCTATGTACCTGTACTAACCCTGACTAAATCTTCTCATATTCACTTATCCCACCTCATCCCTTACTAGCTTCCTTTTATGTATCAATAAACTACATTATTGTATATATCTTACAAGTATATATCTACATCATACCTCAGTCCCTTACAAAATGACCATGTTAATTCTACTCTGTACCTTACAAAATGACCATGGTAACACCAATTTGTACTGTTTGAAGAGAGAAAGGAAAAAAAAAAACATTTTTTTGTAATATTGCTATCTCTATTATCTGTATAACTCCTGTTTTTAACTTTGTAAAAAAAAAAAATTCTGTATGATTCTTGGAGCTTTTCTCCCCGGGCCTCTACTGAAAATGGACATGTCTCCAGCTAGACTAGCCCGGTCAACAAATGTAAAATAAATAAATAAAAATGTATGCAGTCCTGCGATTGTAGATCTGTACATATCACTTTCAAGGAGGCCCATACCTCCTTCAGAATGGGGAATATATAATCTTGGTACACACTGAATTTTATAAATCATTTGATAAGCATGATACATTTTCTTGTTTTCATATCCAAGATGCGATGTTTGCTCTTGAGGGTGTTGATGGAGAAGTATAGAGAAGGAGTTGTAGTGTGTCTTTGTGGACTTTAAAGAAAGAATATGACAGGGTGCCTGGAGAGGAGTCATAGTATTGTATGAGGAAGTCGGGAGTGACAGAGAAGTATGTAAGAGTGCTACAGGATATGTACAAGGGCAGTGTGACATTAGTGAGGTGTGTGGTAGGCGTGACTGATGCATTCAAGGTGGAGGTGGGATTAAATAAACTCTGAGCCCTTTCTTATTTGCAGTGGTGATGGACAGGTTGATAGACGAAATAAGACAGGAGTCCAGGGGACTGTGATGTTTGCGGATTATGTGATTTGTAATGAGAGTAGGGAACAGGTTGAGGAGACCCTGGAGAGGTGGAGAACTTCTCTAGAGATGAGAAGAATGAAGGTCAGCAGGACTAAGAATATATATGTGTGAATGATGGGGAGGATAGAGGAATGGAGAAGGTGGATGAGTTGAAATATTTGGGATGAACAGTTCAGAGTAATGGTGAGTGTGGAAGAGTGCTGGCAGGGTGGAGTGGGTGTAGAAGAGTGTCAGGAGTGATTTGTGACAGATGGGTACCAGTAAGAGTGAAAGGGAAAGTCTACATGATGGTGGTGAGAACAACTATGTTATATAGGTTTGAGACGGGTGCATGGATGAAAAGACAGGAGTCAGAGCTGGAGGTGGCAGCGTTAAAGATGTTAAGATTTGCATTGGGTGCGACCAGCATGGACAGGATTAGAAATGATTATATTAGATGGTCAGCTCAGGTTGGAAGGTTTGGAGACAAAGCCAGAGAGGCGAGATTGCACTGGCTAGATGTGCTGAGGAGGGATGCTGGGTATATTGGGAGAAGGATGCTAAGGATGGAGCTGCCAGATAAGAGGAAGGCCTAAGATGAAGTTTATGGATATGGTGAGAAGAGGGCATGCAGATGATTGCTGTGACAGAGCAAGATGCAGAGGACAGGAAGAAATGGAAACACTGTGGTGACCCCAACTGGAGCAGCTAAAAGAAAAAGGAGATATCCAACTGAGCAGATACCTTTTGGGGCCAGTCAGTCATCCAGAACTGTAAGATAGAACAAGAAGAGCAAATTAGTTTATAGCTTGGACTTTGTTTCTAGATGTCAGGGCTGTTTTCAGTATTAATTTTAGTCTTTTAAAATATTCCTTACTAAGTTTTATTTGTGGTTCATGTTTTATTGTTCAACCTTCGTCAGTTCCCAGATATTTATACACTCCGTCCTACTCAAGTTTTTTTATATCACATTCCTGTCCCCAGACTGATATTTTATTGATGCTGCAGTTTTCCTGCTTTTAAAGGTGCTTTTGCACATTTATCAAGACCAAATGACATTCTGATACCATCTGAGAATGTTTTGACCACTTGCAGTTGTGCTTTCATTTCCTCATCTGATGAGCTGTACAGTTTTAAGTCTTTCACAAAAAGATGATGAGAAATCTTTACACTTTTTTTTTTGGGAGACAAAATTGTAGCCATGACCTAATCTGTTAAGTAAACAGCCTAATGGGTTACAGCCTAATGGGTTAAGGGCAAGACAAAAGAGCAGTGGTGGTGACAGACACCCTGGAATATCCCCCCTTTGAATTGTTATCCCTAGGATAATAAATTGTCCTTTATCTTTGCTTGGCTACAAAGTGGTCTGTCACTGTTTCATGGTCACTGTAATGTAATTAATCAGTGTAGAGTATATCTTATACATTTGTAAGCACTCTTCTATTCATGAATGTGGGGATGTCCTTCAAGGATGCATCTGCAGTCCTTACAAATGGGTTGTCCTGTCATCAGGCAGCCCTTCGGTCGGCCGGATTCCAAAGTCTGGGTCTGGCTTCGGCTGGTGTCGCACTTCACCCGACGTCATTGCGGCAGTTTTCGGGTATAAAGGCATCAGCCGACGCCATTTTCCTCAGTCTTTCTTGCCGCGTGGCACCCGAAGCAGAAGCTGTTCGCAAGTGCCGGTCGGTCAGATCCAGAGATTACTACTACCGAATACTACTTCAAAGACTTCTGTAAAGCTAAGTACCCCGTTGGGGACTCTTTCTTGCCTCAGCCGATGTCAGAGAAAGTTAATAACTGTTTATCTTGTGGGAAACAAATACCTCATAAGGATTTCCACTCCTATTGCATACATTGTTTAGGCCCAGACCACGACGTAGCAGCTTGTCTAGCCTGTGCTTCTTTTAACCGGCGGACGCTGAGGCGCCGCCGGACTTTGCTGAACAGATTTTCGCCCGATTTTGCCTACATTACGCCATCGGATCCTCCGACTACGCAAATAACTAAAAAACGCAAAGAAAAGGACCGACACTCGCGGTCCGCGGTTTCGGCTGAAACCACGGCCAAGCAATCCACGAGTGTCTCGGTTTCGGCCGAAACCGAGCAAGCGGTTCTTACTTCAGCCGATAACTTGCCTTCTACCGAGGCCTCTTCAATTCTGGTAGAAATGGCTTCTGAAATCCAGCCTTCTGTTGCGATTTCACAGGATTTATCAGACACCATCCCACTAGATATTTCTACTCCTGCACGTGGAGCTGCTAGGCCTCCTCCAGCTATGTCTATTAAGGCCTTTGCCAGGGCTAAAGCAGCCAAAACTTCCAAACCAGTGCCTGCCAAGCCCCCCTCTCACAGGCCCAGCACCAGCTCCCATATGCTTTCTTTGGCACAGGATCTCATCACTTTAATCCGTGGATCCCAGCCTCATCCAGACAGGGCCTCTCTCCCTCCTCCAGAAAAGAGGCCTAGAGCAGAGCCTCCTGAGCCAGTAGCCACAGATGATTCTTCTGATGATTCAGAACATTCAGATCCTCCTGAGGCTTCTTATTCTCCTTACGAAGACTCCGATGCTGAGGAGTCCATCCCTTCAGCCTCTCCTCCTGAGGAATTTTCCTTTGGGGAAACCTTGCATGCTATGAGGGAACAATTCCAGTGGCGGGGCCAAGATTTCTCAGACTCAAGAAAAAGGCTTAGGACCTTTCTACACTTACCACAGCATAGGACTTTAGCTATTCCTCCAGTTCTATCTGTTGTTGATGATGCATTTAATGATGCTTGCACCACTTCTGATACTTTACCTCCGGCTCCTGCTAAACCAGATAGGTACTACAGGGTCACTCATCACCACTTATATAAGGCCCCTTTTGCAGATCCAGAGACTATCTCTCAGGGCCCTAAAGCTGTAGCAGCTACTTCTTCTAAAAACCCCCTCCCCTCTGAAAGGGATTCCAGGTCCTTAGAGAGATGGGGTAAAAAAGTTTACACCTCTGCTACTTTGTCAGCTAGAGCTTTGAACTGCCAATTTCATATGATTCAATATCAAGAGTTTATGCTTGACCAGTTGACTAAAAAGCTGTCCTCTGAAGAATCTTTAGATAAAAAGTATGTTCAAGAAATGTTACATAACATTCAGCAGGTTAGTAACCATTCTTTAAAATGTGGCTATGATGCACTGGAGGCTTCCTTTAGATCAGCCATGACGGGCACAGTTATCAGGAGGCATGCATGGTTGAAAGAACAGGCATTACCAGACCATATCAAATCTAAGCTTTTGGATGCACCTATGGACAAGGTCAATTTATTTGGTGCCCCGCACAGCAGGTTCTGAAAAGATGGAAGAGAAAGCAAAATCTGTGCAAACAGTAAAAGATTTCTTACAAGTTCAACCTCCAAGGTTTAGCAGGAATTGGCCCTCCAAGAATTGGTCCTTTCCGAGTCCTCTAAGGCACAAAGAGGCAGGAATAGGCGCTCTAGAGGCAGAAACCAATCCAGAGGTGCCTACAGGGGTCGCCAGTGGCAGGGTAACAACCAACGAGGCACAGACACAGCCACCACCACTACAACAACTCAATCACAGTGACTTGGCGGTGGCACCGCCTACCAGGGAACAACTAGAAGCACCCTTGGCGGAAAGCTAACCTTATTTTCAAGAAACTGGCACTGCAGTACAAGAGAAAATGGATTTTGCAAACTATAGACCAAGGTTACAGGTTCCATTTCCATACTCTACCAGGAAAGAGGAATGCCAAACCTACCACCTACTCAAAGGGCAGAAGCTCTAAAACAAATATCTCAATTATTAAGAATGAGAGCTGTGGAAAAGGTACCATCTGTGGAGCAAGGGAAGGGGTTTTACTCCAGGCTCTTCCTGGTACCAAGAAAAGAAAACAAATGGAGGCCTATTCTAGATCTGTCCGCTCTAAACACATTCCTCATTGTCCCAAAATTCAAAATGCTGACTCTACAGCAGCTTCTTCCCATGCTGGGCAAGGAGTCTTGGCTGGTAACTCTAGATCTCAAGGAGGCATACCTGCACGTCCCCACAAGACCAATTTGCAGAAGATACCTCAGATTTCTTGCAGGATCAGAGCATTATCAATTCTCAGCATTGCCCTTTGGCTTATCTACTGCGCCCAGAGTGTTCACGAAATGCCTGGCATCAGTAATCGCTCATTGCAGACTTCAGGGAATTCAAATCTATCCCTACCTGGACGACTGCCTGATACAAGCGGACAACAGAAAAAAATTAACAGAAGACTTACAAAGAGTCATCTATCTGCTACAAGCCCTGGGATACACAGTCAATACAAAAATGTCAAGGCTGATTCCATCCCAAATAATAACCTTCCTGGGTGCAGAACTGGACACATCAAAACAAATGGCATTTCTAACTGCAGAAAAGAAAGAACAACTTCCTCTCTACTTCTTGGCATTAACAAAGCAGAGCCATCTAACTGCAAGAAAAGTGTTACAAGCTCTAGGCTTCATGGCATCCTGCATAATTCTGGTCCCTCATGCCAGGCTTCATATGAGAAAGCTACAGTGGTACCTAAAGAATTTGTGGTCTCAGCACAAGCACAGCCTGGAAACCAAAATTCCAATGATCCCATGCCTGAAGCAAGAGTTCTTATGGTGGGCTCAGGCCTGTCAATCAAACACAGGACTGCCCTTCAGCAAAAGTCATCCAAGACAAACTATCACGACAGATGCCTCAGACCTCGGTTGGGGCACACATGATGGACAAGTGTATTCAAGGCCTATGGACTCAAGACCAACTGCATCTGCACATAAACCTAAAAGAAATGATGGCAGTAAAATTGGCAATCCAGGCATTCAGACCTCTTCTCCACGAAGGCCAGCTGTTGATAAGGACAGACAACACCACAGTTATGTGGTACATCAACAAACAGGGAGGCACACACTCATAGCCCCTATGCCGGCTGGCACTAGACCTATGGGATGTGGCTCTGGGTTACAACCTTCAGTTACAGGCAATTTATGTACCAGGGAAGGAAAACATTCTAGCAGACATATTAAGCAGAACTACAACAGATGCCCACGAATGGATGCTGCATCCGGACATCTTCAAAGCCATCACAAGAAAATGGGGATTACCACAAATAGACTTGTTTGCATCCCCATACAATCACCAGTTGAAGAAATTCTGCACAAGGACTTACCACCCACTTGCTTGGAAGGTGGACTCCCTATCCTTCAGTTGGAAAAGCCTGACAGCATCGCATTCCCACCACTTCCTTTGATGCACAAGGTGCTTCTCAAGATCAAAGAGGAACGTCCGAGGATCATTCTGATAGCCCCAGACTGGCCAAGACAACATTGGTACCCACTACTGAGGAGCATGTCCAGGGAACAAATATGGAAACTACCACTGATCCCATTACTGCTGACACAGAACAACTACAACATTCTGCATCCAAGCCTAAAAACTCTGCAGCTAACTGCCTGGAACATTACATGACAGAAATTAACCCAAATTTATCCCAAAGGGTTAAGGACATAATCCTGGAGGCTCGTAGACCTTCAACAAGAAAGAATTATGCAGCAAAAGGGAAAAGATATCTCATCTGGAGTGCTGCAAAAGGGCAAGATGTGACACTGGTGAACATAGCCAACATCCTGGAGTACTTGGCTGAGCTCTACCACACAGGCCTGTCCTATTCCTCCATTAAAGATACATGCATCAGCTATTTCAGCACAATACAGCTTGGATCCTCCTGTCTTCTCGCATCCTCTGCTCAGACAGTTTCTGAGGGGAATTAAAATGTAAAACCTCCCAGGAAACCTCCATTGCCAGCATGGGACTTGAACTTTGTGCTAGAAAAACTGACTCTGCCTCCTTTCGAGCCAGCAGCTACAGCAGACTTGCAATACTTATCCTGGAAGACTGCCTTCCTGCTGGCAATAACTTCAGCAAGAAGGGTCTCTGAACTACAAGCATTAATGGCAGTACAACCCTTCCTGATCTTCCATCAAGATAGTGTCCATGAGAACAAATCCTACATTTATGCCTAAGGTGGTATCCAGAGTCTCTTTAAATCAGGCTATCCACCTTCCTACATTCTACCCCAATCCACAGAACAGGGAGAAAAGCTCTTACATACCTTGGATGTACACAGGCAATTACGCTACTACCTGGACAGGACAAAAAACAATAGAAAAACTGACCAGCTTCTGGTAGCTTATGCAACAGGAAAAGAAGGAAAACCAATTTCTAAACAGACAATCTCCAAATGGATAGGAAATTGCATTAGACTTTGTTACTCCTACCATGGAAAGAAAACTCCAGAGAACATCAGGCCTCACTCCACAAGGGCCACAGCCACTACCACAGCTTTCTTACGAGGAGTGGCTACCAAGGACATTATAGAGGCTGCTACTTGGACCTCCGTGCATACATTTGCCAAGCATTATAACTTACCTGTATACTCTAGATCCCGTGCTGGCTTTGCCACTGCTGTTTTGCAAGGGATCCTGACTACACCATAATCTATTCTCATTTCCTCCTCCCCTAGTTTAGCTATGGTATTCTACCCATTTGTAAGGACTGCAGATGCATCCTTGAAGGACATAGTACAGTTTTGTACCTACCATAAATGTAGATGTCCGAGAGGAATGCATCTGCAGTCAGGATTACCCACCCTCCTTCCCCTCTGAGGTACTCCTAGGGTACTTACCAATCTTCAGCTAGCTTGGGGGGGATCTATTGCTCTCTACTATTTGGAAACTTTGGCATTTATCCAAATTTAGCCTACCAAGAGGGCACCTGGCATCTGGGGCAAGAAACACTGAGGAAAATGGCGTCGTCTGATGCCTTTATACCCGAAAACTGCCGCAATGACGTCGGGTGAAGTGCGACACCAGCCGAAGCCAGACCCAGACTTTGGAATCCGGCCGACCGAAGGGCTGCCTGATGACAGGACAACCCATTTGTAAGGACTGCAGATGCATTCCTCTCGGACATCTACATTTATGGTAGGTACAAAACTGTACTTTCTGGCAAATGCTTTTTTTGTAGTGCAGTCTATCCATGCATATTTTTAGATTCTTCCCTTTTTTTACATTTTTTCATTATGACTAATAATAAATTATCCTTTGTTCCATATGACCTTCTTTTGTTACCCTTTTGTTATATTGCCATGATTGAGTTTTCTTCTGAATGACAATAAACTGAATTTCAGTGTATATTTTCTACATTGTTGGAAGGCAAGTTATTGGTCTACAGTATCTTGCAGGCTCACTCTTAAGGAGGAGTATCATTTCTCCTGTTAACCAGGTTTGCGTCTGGGCTGCTCATATACATGGCTAAATCTTCATGTAAAGATGATGTACTTTTAGCCAGAAATTGGGTACTGCATCTGGGCGTGGGGTTTTCCATTTATGAGCTTTTCTTAATTTTTTTTTTTTATTTATTTCTCTGGCCATTACTTCATCCCATTTCATATCCTGCACATTTGAACACCATATTCTTGTTTCTTCTATCCTATCCATTCCGCATCTTTATGGATTGCCATAGGTATCTCTCGAAAATGTGTCTATTACTACTTTCTTTAGGTGGCGTTTCTATTATTTTTGCCTTGTTTCCCAATTCACTATAAAACTTTTAGGTCGTCAGTAAAGTGCTTATTTTGTACTTTTTCTTTAATATTTTTCTGCATATCTTTTAAGTTTTTCTGCCACTGCTGATATCTTAACTATTTTTGTAATAGTCTTCAATAGATCCTGATCTGTCCTGATACTCTGTGTTGCTTTTATCACATCTCTTTGTTCTGAGTATGTTTTTGATCTGTTCCCTCTTCTGTATTCTAACTGCAATACTTCTTGTCTTAATTGCTTTATAGTTTTCTCTGTTCGCTACTTCCACGATGACATTTTATTTCTTCCCTTCCTTTCCCTTACTAACCTTTATTTTTTTGTGGTAAAACTGTCTCTCTCATTAATTTAGCTGCATAGTAATATATATATTTTTTTATTTGTGTTATATTGCATGAATTTCTGTGGACAGTCTTGATTACTGTGTTCATTTTGTTTTATCAAGCTTCTAACATTTTGAATCTTACTGACTTTCTGTATTACAAGTCTTTTATTGATCTTAATATGTCTATCCATCTCTAAATCAAGCAACTTCTCCCTTGGATCATTTTCGTCTAAACTAAGGGTGCATTCTTTATTCTCCTGTTCCTGCTGACATTCTGTAGAAAATTCCAGAACATCATCTTGTTCTATATTCTCCAACGTCATCCTGTGTCATCCATTGCTCTTTCACACTCACTGGCCTGTTACTCCACATTGGCTGCATCAGAGTTGTCACAGATGTTCTTTGTGTTTCACTGTTGCAGTCATTACATTTGGGTAATTGCTGGCAGGTTGCCCTCAATCCGCCTGATTAACAAAGTCTTGGGTCCTGTGTCGGTTGCTGTCCGTTCTTCCATTAAGTCAGGTCATCAGGGGTATAAAACATGCAGCCGACGCCATTACATCAGTTTTTCTTGCCACGCGGTGCCCAAAGCAGAAGCAGTACACAAGTGCCGGTCTGCCAACTCCTGAAATTTTCGTTTTCAAGTTTCAGAACCGAAGTCTTCAACTAAAAAGCTAAGTACCGCATTGGGGAAACTTTTTTTCTTGCTCCTTACCGATGTCAGTAAAAGTTAATAATTGCATTACTTGTGGGAAGCAAATACCTCATAAGGATTTTCATTTGTACTGTATTCCTTGCCTAGGCCCTGACCACAACGTACCTTGCTGTCGGTTTTGTGCTAAATTTAAACAACGCACTATTAAACGTCGGTATATTTTTGCTTTTAAATATTTTGGCTCACGCTTTAATTATCCAGAAATGTTGTCTGTTATCAATCCGACTACTGGAATACCTAAAAACCACAAAGAAAAAGACAGAGACATGCCGTTGAGGTCCAAAACTGACTACAGCGTTTCTCCTAAGCCAGTCACCAGTTCGCCGGTACTCAGTGAGGTGATTTTGCAGCCCCTGATACCTGCTACTTTTGATTCACAGGCCTCTACTGAGACCCATTTGATGTCCGGTTTGCAGCGAGATGCTTCAATTATGGAACCCGCGGATGTCTGTAACTTAGATGAGTCCAGAGCCGCTGTGCAGGCACCGGCTTGTGGGGGTGTTTTCAGGCCTACAGATCTGTGTATTAGACCAATGCCATCTTGAAAGCTAAGGCCAAAATCTAAATCTATGTGTAAAAAACCGATGCCTGGGCCACATGTGCAGGCTCCTATGCCTAAAAAAACAAATGATCAAGATGGCTGAAGATTTAATTACTCTGATCAGGAGTAGCCAACCCCCCCCCCCCCCCTTTCTAAGTGGCCTAGGCAAGACATTGATTATGAATCATCTGAACAGGATTCTATTTCTTCTGATTTTTGTAATGAACAGGATTTGTCTATACCTACTTATGAGGACTCTGATGCAGAAGATTCCATTCCTTCTGCTTCTCCTCCTGAGGATTTTTCTTTTGGGGAAACTTTACATACCTTAAGGGGGAATTCCACTGGGAAAGTCAGGATTACTCTGAATCTAAAAAGAGACTTAGGGATTTTCTTCTTCCTCAGCATAGGCCTTTGGCTATACCTCCTGTTCTAGACATTGTTGATGTTTTTTTCAGAATCTAGTATGGCTCCTGATTCTCTGCCTCCGGCTCCTTGTAAGCCAGATACTACAGGGTTCCTGACTCCCACAAATTCCTTTTCAAAAATCCTATTGCAGATCCTGAAACCATTTCTCAGGGTCCCAAGGGCATTAAGGCCGCTACTGCTAAAAATCCTACCCCTTCTTATAGAGATTCCAGGACACTGGATAGATGAGGTAAGAAGGTTTACACTTCTGCAACCTTGGCAATCGGGGCTTTAAACTGCCAATTTCATATGCTTAAATATCAACAGCATATCATGGGACTGCTTAAACAGAAAATTATGTTAATTTCTGACTGTGGAAAATAAAGATTTACAGGATTTATTGCATTCAGCTGAACAAGTTGGAAAACATACTTTGCAATGTGGTTTTGATTTTTGGAGGCCTCTTGCAGGGCTGCTGTAACTGGGTCTGTGCTAAGAAGGCATGCTTGGCTCAAAGAGCAAACTCTGCTTGATCATGTTAAAGCAAAATTGTTGGATGCTCCATTACAACAGGACCGTCTCTTTGGTAATAAGGCTGAAGAAGTTTTTAAAAAGATGGAAGATAAAGCTAAATCTATGCAAACTGTGAAAGATTTCTTACAAGTGCAACCTGCAAGATTTAGTAGGCACTGGCCTACTAAGAACTGGTTCTTTCCACTTCCTTCGAGAGCCACTCAAGTCAAACCCAGACATTCCAAAGGCTCCAGGTTTCAGTCACAAGGGACTTTTAGAACAAAACAATGGGGTGCCTCCTCCTCCAAATCTGGAAACAACAAGGCACCTCCCTATGGTAAACAGTCTCAATGACTTCCCTTTACACTTACCAAGCACTTACCTTTTAGCCGCCCCTTTGGGGGGAAAACTGGCACTTCATGCAAGAAACTGGCAACTTATAACCCAGGACAAATGGGTTTTAAATATAGTATTCCAGGGATACAGATTTCATTTCCATACGTTGCCAATCCCAAATGGATGGACAGACCTGCCCCCAAATCAGTGGACATAGGCCCAGAAACAAGTACTGTCCCTCTTGAGCATGGGGGCTATTCAACCAGTACCAGACGAGGAAAAGGGACAAAGTTTCTATTCAAGACTTTTCCTGGTACCCAGAAAAGACAAATCATGGCCTCCAATTCTGGACTTATCTACTCTAAACACCTTTCTGGACATTTCAAAATTCAAGATGCTGACTCTTCAACAGTGACTTCCTATGCTAGGCAAAGATGCCTGGTTGGTAACTCTAGACTTAAAAGAGGCTTACCTGCATATCCCAATCAGGCTACTTGCATTACAGGTTCTCTGCACTGCCCTTTGGCTTATCTACTGCACCCAGGGTCTTTACAAAGTGCCTGGCTCCAGTAATTGCATTTTGCAGGCAAAGAAATATTCAAATATATCCATACCTGGACGATTGTCTAATTCAGGCAGAAAACAGGGACATTCTTTGTAAAAGGGTGCTAACTTGTCTAGGGTACACCATAAACAAAAAGAAATCATAACTGGTACCCTCTCAAAAACTTACATTCCTGGGTTCAAGCTTGAGTGCAATTGCCCAGATGGCTTACCTTAGCCAGAAAAGCAAATTCATTTGGTAACTTACGTCAAACAGGTGGCCACAAAAACCCTGCTATCTGCAAGACAGATTCTGCAAGCCTTGGGGTTCATGACCTCCTGCATTCTTCTAATTCCATATGCAAGACTGCATATGAGAAAACTTCAGTGGTACTTAAAAAGTTTATGGAGTCAGCATTGTCACAGCCTGGAAACAGTGATTCCTATCATACCATGCCTGCAACTAGAGTTCCTATGGAAGGCAGAGGCCTGCTACCAAAACAAGGGACTGCCATTCACTCCACCCCCTGCCACGCAAACCCTAACTACAGACGCATCAGACTGTGCTTTTGGGGGCTCATCTGGCAGGGAAGTGCATTCAGGGCAAATGGAGCCCAAATCAAATGCACCTTCATATCAATCAAAAAGAGATGCTAGCTGTACAGAATGCACTGACAGCCTTCAAGGACTATAAGATAAAGACACACAACACCACAGTTATGTGGTACATAAACAGGCAGGGGGGTACACACTCTTACCCCCTTTGCCAGACTAGCCATGACATTGTGGAACACGGCCTTGTCCTCTCAAATACAACTACAAGCTCAATTCCTGCCAGGAAAGCTGAATACTCTGTCAGACGAACTAATCAGAAATCTCATGGACGCACATGAATGGAAACTGGAACCATGGATTTTCAACATGTTGACACACAAATAGGCGAGTCCAGACATAGTTCTGGGGTGAGGCAAAAAGATCCATCAGTTGGACAAGTTCTGCACAAGAACTCCTCACAAAAAAGCCTGGAAAGTGGATGCTCTATCATTCAGCTGGAAAAACCTATCAGTCTATGCTTTTCCCCCTCTGCGTCTGCTCTCCAAAGTTCTATTAAAAGTCAAACAGGACAAACCAAAAATTATTTTGATTGCTCCAGACTGGCCTCGCCAACGCTGGTACCCCACCTGCGCACTGTGGCACCTGCCACAGACACTTTACTTACTGTCTCAGCAGAGCGACCACATTCTGCACACTTAGCTCCAAACTTTGAATCATGCAGCTTGGTTAATCACCTAAATTCACCCTTAGCATCCCTCAGCAAACCTGTGATGGATGTCATTTTGAAGGCAAGAAGGTCTAGTGCTAGAAAATTTTATGCTGACAAATGGAAAAGATTCTGTGCCTGGAATCAATCACAAGGGATAAACACAGCAGTGCCCAATATTCCTCAGATTTTACAATACTTAACTGAGATGCTTCACAAGGGCCTGTCCTTTTCTTCCATAAAAATCCATGCCTCAGCCATTTCAGCTCATTACAACACAGAACCTCCCCTCTTCTCTCATCCTCTGCTAAAGCAGTATCTCAGAGGGGCCAAAAACTTAAGACCACCCAAGAGAGCTCCAACCCCTGCCTGAGGCCTCAATTTTGTATTGGAAAAACTCACTCTCCCTCCTTTCGAGCCAGCTGCTACTGCAGACTTAAAATTTCTCTCCTGGAAAACAGCTTTCCTTTTAGCAGTCACTTCAGCTGGAAGGATCTCCGAATTACAGGCTGTTATGGCAGTGGAGCCTTTCATTATTTTTCATGCGGACAGGGTGTCTCTCAGGACAAATCCATCCTTCATGCCTAAGGTCGTATCCAGTGTGGCTCTTAATCAGACCATTCATTTGCCAACTTTCTTTCCCAATCCACAGAACAAGGGAGAGCAGATTCTGCGTTCATTGGATGTACACAGACAACTTAGATTTTACTTAAACAGGACAAAATCTCTAAGAAAATCTCAACAACTACTGGTGGCATTTGCTGCAGGGGCAGAGGGAAAGGCTATTTCAAAGCAGACTATTTCCAAATGGATAAGCCATTGTATTCATTTCTGCTATATACACCATGGTAAAACTATCTCCCAGGGGATCAGATCTCATTCCACCAGGGCTGCATCTACTTCTACAGCCTTTCTCAGAGGTGTTCCTACCAGAGACATTCTAGAAGCTGCTACCTGGAGCTCAGTTCATGCATTCACCAAACATTACCATTTACCTTTCTTCTCTAAATCCAGAGCTGTCTTTGCCACTGCTGTCCTGCAGGGCCTTATAGTTGGTCCTAATGCTGTATAAATCCATCCTCCTCAACCATAGCTTTGGGAATCTACCCAAATGTAATGACTGCAACAGTGAAACACGAAGAACATAGTACAGTTGTGTACACTTACCATAAATGTAGATGTTCGAGTGTATTCACTGTTGCAGTCCTGGTTACCCTCCCTCCAACCCCCTGTTTTTCTCTTACTATACCTTTACTTTCCTTTACTATGCTTAAAAGCCTTTTTGGTGTATTTGCTTTTGTTTGGAGGTATTTTTTTGTGGTTTTAATTACTTAAATATTTGGCTCCCCATTTGGGGGACACCTGACATCTGGGGCAAGAAAAACTGATGTAATGGCGTCTGCTGCATGTTTTATACCCCTGACGTCATGGAAGAAGGGACAGCATCCGATGCAGGACCAAAGACATTGATAATCAGGCCGACTGAGGGCAACCTGCCAGCAGATTACCCAAATGTAATGACTGCAGCAGTGAATACACTCGAACATCTACATTTATGATAAGTGTACACAACTGTACTTTTCCTGTTCCTTCCCTTGCTGTGCAACTCCGTGAACTTTTGTACTGGTTTCCTACTGAAGGCCCCGAATATCTTCATATGGCAACTGATCATATTCTTCCTGCTCCCCTGGTTTCTCCTTAATTTGGGAACTACTTGTTCTATCATGCTGTGTTGTTATCAGAGTTAGATTTTCTACACTAAATCCCTCGCTTCACAGATAATCCATAACATCTGAAGTAGTTAACTTCATTTGATCATCAACCTGTGGGTTATGAAACCGAGCTGGCAGCTTACCAAGCTAAAGATCCAAGCTCCTCCCCCTTACCCATACTACACTGCAAACTCATCCTCAGATTTCATTTGCTGCGGCTTCACCAGCATGTGATTCTTGAGATTCAGGCAGGTGGTTATTCAGCTAACTTTTCGGTCTGTGTGTTCTGTCTGACTGTTAAAACATTCAATCCCTTTCCTCTCTTTATTCCTCGAGTTTTGCGTCCAAAAAAAAAAAATAGTAATAGAGAAGGAACGTTTTAGAACTTTCATCCAGTGTAGGCCTCCCCTTCCCGCCCTTGGTGTGTGTGTGCGCTTGACTACTTAGCCTAGTCTGTGAAGATATGTCAGAAACTCAAAAGCCGACATTTTCTAAGTGCACAAAGTGTGGCCATAAGCTGTCGCCGGCCGATGGTCACACTCTGTGCGTAGTTTGTCTAGGGGTTCCTCACCTAACATCGGGCTGCAAGATGTGTGCAGCATTCAACCCACGGGCCCTGCGGGATCACAGGACCAAGTGGATTCTGGCGGGTCTTTTACCTGCAGAATCAACCGCCTCTTCTGCAGCATCTTCGTCAGCCACAGCTGTGACTGTTCAGGCTTCCGGCCCTCCTCCCCTGTCCAGGACTCCCACTCCTACCTCTAAACAGGGTGAGAGAGAGGCCAGGAAGGACAAACACAAAGAAAAGGAGAGAGAGAGAGACAGGGAAGATGGGTCGCAAGAGGCAAGCGGACTCGGATCCATCACCCCCCCCCACCCAAAGTGGTCTCTACTCCAGAAAAAGTTGCTAGGCCATTTTCCCCTCTGCTCCGTTCTCCACAATTCTCCTCGGAGCCGGAGGAGGCTTGGCCCGCTTCGAGGTTTTCCTCGCATCGGCGGCGTCCTCGAGATTCACAAGGAGCCTCTCTGAATCTGATATGGACCGGATAATAAGGTTCCTGCAAACTCAGTTGCAGATGGGAGTGTTGCTGCCCCCCAGCTGGAGCGGGGATTTCAGCTCCGACATTTGCCCCGATAGCTCCTTTTCCAATCCACCCTCAGGTTTCGGAGTCCATGGATCCGAGGATCCCCGGAGTCAGGGGGTCGGCGCCGATGGTGATGTGTGTCGTCGGCCCTGTTGTGGTCAGGGCATACCATCTCCCTGGGTCTGGCTGTTCTGGCCTCTGCTGCGATCCCCTTGTCGCATCCGAGGGGCACGGCTACCCATCCCACCAGTGTCAGGGAAGCCGGTTCCCCTTCGACTTTCGACGTTGTGGAGAGGTTTCTCTCTGGAGCATCGAGACCCATCACTCTTTCCTTGGAGTCTGCCCCTGCTCCCTCGCAACTGAGTTTGTCTTCTGTCATCCAGTCCTCCCTGGGACAATACGGTTCCCCTTGAGGAATACGAGACTGTGAGCCCTCCCCGGAGAGTCCCCCTAAGGAGGCTCCTCGCAAATGCCAGTGCAAGAGGAGGCACATGGACTCCCCTGAGTCCCTCAGTGAGGATACCGACTTGGCGGAAGGGGAAGGTTCCTCCAGATCGCCCCCCCCCCCCGAAAATGTCTGCGGAGACGTAATGGAAATTCTTTGCCAGAGGGGTGGGGCTGGTCCTCCCAAAAACCTTCCTCGGACGAGTCTGTATTTCTGGAGGTGTTTGCAGTCCCATCTACCTCTTGGGTGCCCCCCTGGCTGACCCTCTGGTGGACCTCATTACCACCACAGCTTGGAAGGAACCAGACACTGTAGACCCTATACCTAAACGGCCAGATAAAGTATTGAGCCCTCCTGCTGAAAAGCCCACTTGGAGTAAGGGTTCCCCAGTTGATGCCGTGGTGGTGACAGCGGCTACCATAAAGAAACTGGCCCAGAAAAGTTCCTCGGCCCATCCTCCGGACAGAGTCTAAAGCGATCGATCGTCTTGGAAAGCGGACGTTTGCCTCAGCTACCTTTGCTATAAGGGCGCTGAATTACATGGCCCATGTAATTAGACTGCAGCGTAACCTTGTGAAGGAGTATGCAGAGTCCATTTTGGCCGGGGATAAACTGACATTCTCGGCTCATACGGCCATTCTCAATTCTGTTTCGAATACGTCCATGCGTCTACTCTCTCATGCCACCGAAGGAGCCACTAGGGCAGCCGGGTCTGTTATTGCAATGAGGCGTCGTGCCTGGCTCCGGCTTTGTGATTTTTCGGAACCTTTCAAGGCATCTTTCGCTAATACCCCATTTGACGGTTCGACCCTGTTTGGGAAGACCGTCCGAGATACGCTAGTCCAGAGCGAGAAGAGCGGGAAAACTCTGTTGGCCGTCAGGATCCGCTTCTGCAACCCTCAAAGGTCCTTCTCCAGGAACCAGTGAGGGCAAAAGAAGTTGTGGTTCCAGAAGTCCCAGCAGTCCCGGAACGCTTCAGACTCCTCCTCCCCTAGAGGCAGAGGGGGACAAGGTGGACGCCGGCCCAGAGGCAGAGGGGGACTGAAGAACTTTGGGTCACGGGAACCCTTTTCCGACCGTCCAGCGCAGCAGCCCTGAGGGGTTGCCCGACTGCTCCTCACTGGAGGCAGTCGGGGGGGGGGGGGTTGAGGCACCTAGCCCAGTGGGGAGTCCATCACATCAGATCGCTAGGTGCTTTGAATAATATCCAGAGACAATTCTACTCCCTTCATAAACAGTCCCCTAGCCACAAGGTGCCTCCCGGACGTCCCACCCGCTCAGAGGGAGGCAGCAACTTTGGAAATAAAAAAGCTGCTAGACAAAAGAGTAATCCAGCTAGTGCCCCCAGACCAGCCCGGATCAGGCATCTATTCCAGGTTCTTTTTGGTGCCAAAAAAGACGGGGACTTAAGGCCGGTTCTTGACCTATCCACAATGAACCTGTCCGTTGCCAAGGAGAAGTTCCAGATGGTCACTTTACAATCCATCCTGCCGTTTTTGCAGGAGGAAGACTGGATGTGCTCGATAGACCTCAGGGATGCGTACTACCTTATCCTGATGGACAGGCGATACAGAAGGTTCCTCCGCTTTTGGTTAGGAGCCAGTCACTACCAGTTCAGGGTCCTACCACAGCCTCCATGGTGTTTACCAAGGTCATGGCAGTTGTAGCGGCCCACCTGAGACTGCAGGGCATTCAGGTCTTTCCGTACCTGGACGACAGGTTTTTCACCGCCCCCACCAGGCATCAACTTGTACTAGCCAGAAACTTTTCTTCAGTTGTTGACTCTGCTGGGTATCCCAATAAACCTCAAGAAGTCTTCTCTTCAACCTGTTCAAATTCTAGACTTCACAGGGGCAAGAATAGATTCTCTTCAGGCCAGGATATTTTTGACCCTAGACAGACTTCAAAGCCTGGCCCTTCATGTCTTGGTGCTCCTTCAGACTCCTGCACCCCCAGTGGAGTTAGTACTGTGAGCCCTAGGGTCCATGGCAGTAGCTATAAATCTGGTTCCTTTTGCATGGCTGCATATGAGAGTGTTACAGTGGACGTTACAAGTTCAATGGTCTCCACTATATCAGTCTCTAGACTTTCCGATTTCTCTAAGCAAAGTGTGCAAAGCTTCTCTCATGTGGTGGCTTCAATCCCAGGATTTGTGAGAAGGACGCCCCTTTGTTACGCCTCCGCCCCAAGCCACGGTGACCAAGGATGCCTCCCGCTTGGGGGGAGCATTGCTCGGGCAGGACTGTCCAAGGCACATAGACCCCAAGCGAGACCATTCTGCATATCAATGTTCTAGAGATGAGAGCAGTCCTTTTAGCGTTGCAGGCTCTTCATACCTCTCTTCCTCTGGGAACTATTGCGATCGAGTTAGACAATATGTCAGTGGTCTGGTACATCAGCAAACAGAGGGGAACCAGGTCCTATCTACTTTGTCGAGAGGCCATGAGAGTGTGGGAATGGGCGATCTCCACCAGTCGTTTTCTGATGGCAACCCACATCCCAGGTCAGTCCAACATTTTGGCAGACAAATTGAGCAGGACTATCCTTTCGACTTATGAGTGGTCTCTGAATACTTGTGTAGCGGAACAGATCTTCCTCAGGTGGGGTTAGCCTTGCTGCGATCTCTTCGCTGTCCAATGTGAAGTGCAGCGAGTTTTTCACTCTGATTCCCCCGACAGGGAAAGTCCCCAGGGACGCTGTTGTCCATGCTTGGCCACCTGGTCTTATTTATGCGTATCCTCCACTTCCTCTCATGACAAAATTCTTACAGAAAGCTCGTCGGTTGGGGAGCAGGGTTGTCCTCATAGCCTCCTTTTGGCCTCGTCAGGTATGATTCCCTTACCTGCGGTCTCATCTTCTAGCTCCTCCATGGATTTTGGATCCCATTCCGGATCTTATTCGTTTGGGCTTTTACTGCTCCAGTTCCAGTGGTGTTAGACTTTTTATCTCATATTTTCCAGCAAGGGGCCAACTCTTCCACAGTGAAAGTCCAGCTGGCGGCTATATCTCATTTTCATGTAGGGGAAAATTCAGGTTCTCTAGCTGCTGCCAGATTTGCAAGACCTTTATTAAAGGTACTTTTCTTCTGAGACCTCCTATCAAAAACCCTTCCCCTCCGTGGGATTTAACATTGGTTCTTCAGGCCTTAGTTGCGCCCCCGTTTGAGCCCGCAGCATCAGTTGACTTGAAATTCTTGTCATGGAAGACAGCCTTCCTGGTAGCTATCACTTCAGCCAGGAGAGTGTCTGAGTTTCAGGCGCTATGTATGGAAACCCCCATACCTAGTTTTTCATAAGGATAGGGTGTCTGTCAGGACTAACCCGTCTTTTCTTCCTAAAGTTGCTTCGGAGTCAAACATTAATCGGTGTATTAATTTGTCTGTTTTCCCTAATTTTCAAAATAAAGGGGAATACAAACTTCATTTGCTGGATGTTCACTGGCAGTTACGTTTTTACTTGCATAGGTCCAAACCTTTCCGTAAATTTGATCAGCTTTTTGTTTCCTTTGCTAAACCCTTTTTAGGAAAACCAGTTTCAAAGGTGACTCTCGCTAAATGGATTTCGCTTTGTGTTTTACAAGCATATAAAGAACTTGGATTACTACAACCAGAAGGGGTTCATGCTCACTCTACCCGTTCTATGGCTACGTCTGCTGCATTCTGGTCTAGAGTTTCCCTGGATAATATTTGTTCAACAGCTACCTGGGCCTCCTCTCACACTTCTATCACTCATTATAAGCTAGATATAGCATCTAGAGGAAGGGCTTTCTTTGGCTCTGGAGTATCTTTTTAAGGGCCTTCCAAGATTTCAGGCATCTGGGGACTCCTTTCCACAGGTTGATGATCAAATGAAGTTAACTACTTCAGATAGAGAACTTATGTACTCACCATAACGTTCCCTCTGAGTAGTTAGACTTCATTTGCCAGCAATCTTCCCTCCCTCCTTCCCCCTGACCTTGGTGGTTATTTCTCTGTTTGGGCTTGATTTCCTGAGTTTGACGAGCCTGGTGTGTGTTCGGGTCAGGTTTTTGGTGTCTTAGGTTGTTGTGTGTCACGTAATGGGTGGCAAACTCGATCTGAGGATTGGAAGGAGGTTGCAGTGTAGTATGGGTAAGGGGGAGGAGCTTGGAGCTCAGATCTTTAGCTTGGTAAGCTGCCGGCTTGGATCTGTAACCCACAGGTTGCTGACAAATGAAGTCCAACTACTCAGATGGAATGTTATGGTGAGTACATAACTTCTTTTTCAGTTTCTATTTCATGAATTCTCCATTGCTAATCCTCTTTTCTACTTTTGCCCCTTTGTTTTCTTATTTTTTGTATTGTAAAATTTTCCATATCCGGATGCCTTTGCCTGTATTTTTCTTTGGTGGTGCTTTTTTTGTATTAATTAGTTTTTTTTTTCCTTGCCATAATTATTGCACCATATTAAATCTCTCTTTCTTTTTCATGTCCATATTTCTTCAGATGTTTCCTGCTGCTCCTGTTTCTAGTTACTGGGAAGGGGGTTATTGTTCTATCATGCTTTGACATAACCTGTGTTAGACTTTCTACACACATCCTTCAGTTTGCTTCTATTTTTTTTAACTTTTACTTATTCTGTGTTATGTCCCCCCTTTGTGATCTTATTTTTTGTGTTGTGAAATTTTCCATATCTGGGTGCTTTTGCCTTTGTTTATCTTCGAATATCTTTAGAGCTGTTTTTTATGTATTGATTAATTTGACTTTCTCATTTGCATAAATCTCTAGATTTTGTTCTTTTTATTTTTGCACTTTCTTAGTCACTTACTTTTCCAAATGGCCCAAGGTGTCTTAGTCTATGTTTTTCATGAATCTCTTTTATTAATGAACAGAAATTTGCATTTGAAGCTTTTGACGGTTTTTCTTAAAGTATTTTTCTTCCAGTTGCTCTCTTAACCTTTTTGTTTATCTTCTGTTCAGAAGTTCTGGGCTGTTTTGCATAATAAGAAAGAAATTGTGTATTACTATCTTCAGTAGTCCACTTTGTCATCATTATGGCTCTTTTTTGGCCTTTGTTTTTTGTGGACTACCAATTCTTTCTACAATGGGAGGGGGGGGACATCATTTTTTGGGACTGGTGCACCCAGATTTATTTTATTTTTTTTTTTAACTTCTGTCCATGATGTATGCTATGTAAAATAGAGTCTGTATGTCATTGTTGTCTTGGTGAAATTTTGTAAATACAGGGTCCACAAGACTTGAGGATGAATTTAATTCCAGCAGTACTGCTCTTTTGCTTGCTGATTTTTATCTCTCTGTTCAGACGTCCTTTCCCCATAGTGTATTTTCCTCTGTAAAACGTGACTCTCACACTTTCAAATATTAGTTTTGTCTCCTTTGAGGCATTTCTGTCCTAGCCCACTTCCTTGTTGTACACCATTTTAGGGCTGAATATCTCGTTATACTTTAATGGTTTATTTCCCTTGCTTTTACATCATTTTGCCTGTCGCATCTGAAAGTTTATTCCTTAAGAAAAACATCTATAGCATGGTATCTACAAATCTTTTTTTTTGCTCTGTAGTTTGCACTCATTGAGGTTTTTAAAGTTGTCTGTGCTCTTAATGGTTCACAGCTCTGTTATCTTGCGTAGTCTCATTCTTTCCTGACCTTGGAGCCATAATCCCACTAAGCATTTGCTTTGGTCTGAATGTTGCAGCTAACTCTGAAATAATGCATAATTTAAACATCTGGGGAAGTATGCAAATGAAAGCAATGGCAGTAGATAATAGAATTAAATGCCAAAAGTCACTTAGCTAGCCACTGTTACGGAAAAGCTCACAAAGTGGTATATGTAAAACTCTGCAAGATATGACTGTTTACTTGATGCTAAGCAGCCGGTAGTTTGCAAAGCTATTTGTGTGACTGCCAAGGATGCATTTCAAGTTGTGTATTTTACCAAGCACACTTAACATAAGTCGAAGTATAAATGAGTAGTTTTACAAGCCGGATAAAGTGCAGTGATCTTTTTGATGGGTATTGCTGTTTATGCTTATATAAATTTCTGAGGTTTTCTAAGAAAATGAAATACTATGGCTGACTGTAGGAAGTAAGTTGGGGAAGGAATGCTGAAACTGGACTTGAAATTCCAATTTTCATTTTTTTTTTTTTACAAGCTGTTATCTCAGCTCATCTCACCAAGCAATTTTTAAAGAATATGTAGGAGATGTAGGAAAACAAAATTCTAAGTTGCAGCAAGTAGCCAGTGAAAGCTTTGCTGAAGATTTTCAGACTTAGTATTTCTCATTCCCATTCTAACTGGATGGAAGTGTGATGCAACTGTAAATACTGGGCATCATAAGCTCCTTAGCTTTTCCCTCACTGTACATTGTGGGAAAATAGCAGCTTTCTAACAAAACAAGATTACATTGGTGTGTCTACCCTCATAAAGAATTCAGTGCTAACAATGTAAATAAAGTTAGCGGTAAGTAATTATTTCATTATTAGAAGCTTTGATCTGTGGAGAACCCGACATAAATGAAAATCGGTTTCTTCCTGCAATGGTCGTTTAAGACCCAAGCCTTTCCATGACTATGTCAAGACTGTGCTTCAAACTGCTCACACGTGCAGAGATCTTTAGTCCTCCTGTTCCTTCTCCAGAAAAAGCTTTCAAAATTTTAGTAGAGAAAGAGGGAAATGATGGAACAAGTTTCACTCTTCCTACCCTAAGTATTCGAGATTTTTCCCATTCAGGTTTTGACCCTTTTCTTGGAAACAAAATGCAGACCAGCAGTGTAAACAATAAAAATATTGTCTGAGAAAACCAAAACCGTAGAGAGTCAACATGTGGCAGCATGACAGAAAGTTTTACTTCGAGTAACTGGTAGTGACTTCTCCATTCCTTATCCTTTTTTGTACAAAGTTCACCGCTGAAGGTAGGTGGATCATAGTCTTGCTAACAGACACCACTGAGTTTCAGAAAGATGCATGAGAAAATCAGTTTATACACCACACTAAACTTTTGTATGTATTCATTATTTCAGAAATGCTGTCTGTCCACCTTAGTCCTTTGCCTTGGATTTATTCCCCAACATTAGTGTATTTTCAAGAGAATTCTGTTTTTGCATTGTATATCCCAAGTAGTTGACTTATTTTACCTATCCTACTCCCAGTGAGCAGTCTAGGTTTATTTCCTATTGACTGATTTGAACTTCTTGTGTTCATGAAATTCTCGGATGTTTTCTCCAACACCACAGTTCAAAAAGATTGGTTTCCCATTGCACAGTCCTACTTATAGTGCAGCTATCACAACCGTATGTTTTTACTGGGAAGACCATAGATTTGACTGTACAGACCAGACCTTTGTTAAAAATGTATTGTTAATTGATTTTCTCTTTACAATCTTATGCAGATTTGCTGTAACTTTTCTTATAAAAAAACAAGCATTTTTTTTCATTTCATTGTTGCAGTAACCATCTGCGTTAGTCTTTTGAGCCTTGGAAAATAAAATTTGTCCCACCCTCCCCTTATACTCCATCTGTTTGCAAATAATTGATGCAACTAGATGACATACCTTTATTTACTTATTAAATGAGCAACATTCCAGCTTTTGCACTTCCACCATCAACAATTTCTTCACCCTTTTGCCACTTTCATTACAATGGTAGTATTTGCATATCTGAGGATGTTCATAGGTTCATAGGCAAGTATTAGGCTAGTGCCCTTCTGGACCATTGTATGCTTAGCCAATTTCCCTTGGTGATGATCAAACCCTGTATGTCGTTTGTGAGGTAAACATCTTGACCATTATGCCAACCTCATTAACATTTCTCCCTGCAATTTTTATTCCAGAATGTGATTCATCTAACCCAGCATTTCACATTATATGTGTATTCAGCATATACATTGACTAAGTAGGGTGGCAGTATACGGCCTTGTCATACTGCTTTCCTAATCTTGAGCCAGTCAGCTATTCCAGATTCAGTTCCAGCTGTTGCTTCTTGTTCTTTGTGTAGGTTCCTCAGCAGGCAAGTAAGGTGACCTGTTATCCCATTTCTCTTAAGACCCTCCCATAGTTTGTAGAGGTCAGCACAGTCAGAGTTTAAAATAGCAGTAAATATTTTTCTGGAACTTCATTGCTTTTTCCATTATCCAGCAGATGCTGACAGTTTAATACCTGGTGCTTTTGTCTAACACCATTTTGTATATCTGTCAGCTCTTCTGCAGTCGAGAAGTCAAGCTTTTGCAGAGTCTGAAGAGTTACCTTGCTAGCTCCAAACACTGTATGAGGAAAGGACATTGGTCCTAGCACTGTTTTACACATGAGCATTACTGTTTATTTATAGTCTAAGTCGCAAAAAAATTCTGATAACACTGTAAACAGGAAATTTCAATCTCATAACTGGGAAAAAAATGCCTTCCTAATGTTTTCACAAGAATGAGTTTGCGTAAAAGTGGACTAGTTTGCCTTTTTTCTGTTGCAAACCAGACTTCCTCATTCAGTTTATTCCACCACTGCCTTCTATTTCAACTAGATCCAAAACCCATTTCATTCAGTGAATCCAATACAAAGACTGCTGTTAAATGAAAGAAGAAAAAGGGCAACTGTCATTCTCATAGTCCCTTGTTGGCCCAGTCATCCATCCATCCAGCAAGCTGTAGTCCCTGCAGAATGGTTGAATACTGTGTATCTCAAGTATTTCAATTCGAATCAGAAACAGGCATAATTTTTTCTCCCTAAGATCCTGTCTTTTTTTTTTTTTTTTTTTAAGAGCAAAAAGTTCATCTAGCAGAAAAGCATATGTTTCCACGTGGACCCAATCTTCTTAATGTTGTAAGAGGGACAGAAAAAAAAATCAAGTAAGGCCAACAATCAGAAGGTGGTATTGTTTCAGGTGAACCATATTAAGTGGTATGAGAAGAGGATGTGCTAAGTATTCGCTTAGTCCATTTGTCTTCTGTTTTTGCCTTTGTGCCTTTTTTTGCTTTAGCTCTGAATTCTCATCTTGCCATAAAATAGCAGTAGAAGGGGATCATCTCTGGTTGCCTTTCTAACAATAAGTTTATAAGAGCATCGAGCCTCCAAGAAATCCAGTGTGTCCTTAAATTCATTAACAAACTGGCTGTTCCTTCTTTTCAAGTTTGTTATTCCTTTAGACCACAAATACTTTGTCACAAAGTCTTAATTTTAGCTGTGCTTACTTTTTCCACAAGGATGTCTACATTGCAAGCCTTGATTCCAGACTGTTTCTAGATTGCACCTGAAGTTAAAATTGTTTAACGGTATACTCAGTTGACAAATTAATGAAAAGATATAAATAAATAAGGTAACCCGGTCACCAACGCGATTGAAATTAGACAGTATGATGACACAGAAGGTAAAACAATAAAGCATAGAACCGAAGCCACAGGAAACAGAAGTTTAATCCACAAGCCACAAACAGTTCACATAAACGCCTCCAAATACACAGTACATTTTCCTTTCTCCTACTTCATCAGATGTGGGCTGCTTCCAAAGCTAACACCTTTTATAGAGCACATTATTTCAATTAACAAATCACCTTTGCTAAGCAATCAACTTGTAATTGAGAAAAAGTGAAAAAAGTGCTTTTGTGCTTTTAACCTGATGTTAACATTTTATGTTTTATATGATAAAAATTTAAAGATGTGTGCCAATACATTACTAAATCACATAATCTTATTGTAAATAACCATTCACTTTTAAAACTGTGTTCAATTTTGGTAAAATGCATGAGTGAATTAAAAAATACTTCTTCTTCTTCTTTCGGCTTTATCCCGGTTAGGGGTCGCCACAGCGGATCACCTGTCCGCACATTGAATGGCAGTGGAGTTTTACAGTGTCGAGTTGCCAGCCCGGCGCCCGACCTTCCACAGAAGGCACACTCACACGCACACCTAGGGCCAATTTAGAGTATCCAATCCACCTGCAGCATGTCTTTGGGATGTGGGAGGAAACCGGAGCACCCGGAGGAAACCCACGCGACCACAGGGAGGACATGCAGACTCCGCACAGAAGGCACCCCAGCCGAGGATCGAACCGGAGAACCTCTTGCTGTGAGGCAGCAATGCTAACCACTGCACCACCGTGGCTGCCCTGAATTAAAAAATACTAAATAAGTAAAAAATGAAATGAAACTTTCCTTTGAAAGAAATACTTCTGCAAAAACTAATCCATTTAGCACCATCTAGTGGCCATACAAAGATTTTGCAAGCAACAACAAAATAGCAAACCATTCCCTTTTCCTTAAAACATAACTTACATAAAGTGAGTTCTAAAAATGCCTACTTTAATATGTACTTGGTCTGTAAATACGTACATATGTTAAAAATTAACTTATTACTGTTTGATTAAAAAACTTATTAAAAATACGTTATTAATATAGCATTCAAATGAACATTAAATAAAAATTACTTAACAAAAAGGATTTTTAGTAAAAAGGGTTTATAAAGCATTTAGGATTCTTTATAAGTAAGGTTTGAGCAACTTTCTTGAAATTCCTATTAGATACATATTACAATTTGGCTGATCTTATTTTCAAAAGGGGGCTATGGAAATATTTTCGTTAAGACCAGGGGCTTTGTTTGCCTCTAGTAATAGTTGCCAGTACAGCTCCCTATATTCTATTCTTTCTTCCCACAGACCTCCCCTTTTATCTATGTCTACTCTCTCAATAACATAAAATGTAAATTGTGCCTCCGGGCATTCCTTGGTATGCTCATACAGTGCATTTGTTTCCTTTTTCACCTGTATATCATATATATATGTTCGTATGTTCTCCTTTTTAGTTTCCTTTCTGTTTTTCCAACATAAAAACCTTGGCATGTCTTACACAATGCCAGGTATACCACGCCTTTAGAATCACAAGTATTAAAGTCCCTACTTTCTAGCTTTATGTTTCTACTTTCTATAAAAACTTCTTTGTTTATAACATAGGTACAGTGCGAACAATGACCACATTTAAATGTTCCCTTCTTTATTCTCCTATTAGAATATCGGGTATCTGTATTACCTTCCAATAGTTTTTTGAGGTTATTGGAATTTTTGTATACTACTTTTAAATTACTTTTCGAAATGTTGTCCAAATCAGTGAAAGCTATGAATCTATTCCATTCATTTTCAACTATTTCTCTCACTATCCTTGAACTGGCATTGTACTCTAATACCAATGCATTACTGAAATTTTCATCCACATTTTTTGTATTTACTTCCTTCTCAGTAGCATCTATAACCAATATAGGTTAAAATTTATTCTTCCTACCTTCCATCACCTCTATCTCCGTCTTTTGTATTAACCAGTCAGGATAACTTCTATTCTTAAACATTTTTCTAAGAACATTCATTTCTTCCATAAAATCATCATTTGAAGTCATCCTACATGACCTAATATACTGGCCTTTTACTATATTTATTTTATAATGCATAGGATGAGCACTCTTATAGTGTAGGTAAGAGTTTGAATAGGTTTTTTTACGAAAACGTACTGTGTATTTGGAGGCGTTTATGTGAACTGCTTGTGGATTAAACTTCTGTTTCCTGTGGCAGCTTCGGTTCTATGCTTTATTGTTTTACCTTCTGGGTCATCATACTGTCTAATTTCAAATTAATGAAAAGAAATACAAAAGAGCGATGAAATCCTGAGAAACCACCCAGTTGTTGCAAGAAGAGTTATAGTTAGGGCCTGGGTTGGGATGGATGTCTGCCTGCAGTTTAATTTGTTTTAAGGAGTGCAGTACTAAGTATGTAAGTTTTGGCTTGAGTTGGCAGTACCTGTATGTGGATGGATGAGTGAAGGGGTTGTATAAATGTTTGAAGTGGAAGCGGAGAATGTTGCTGCAATGATATAGATGAGGGCTGATGATGCAATAAGGCTTAAATGGAAGTTGAGCTATTGTGTCTGTGTTGGGGAGTGGTAGTGTTAGATGTGATAGAAATGGAAGTTAGTGGCATTATAAGTGAGGTAGAGAAGGTATAAAAGTAGTGTGATAAACAGTAAATGGTGATGGAGCACCATTATGGGAGGTGTAGTAGGAAACAGCAGGGGGAGTAGAATAATTAGGGGAGGGGAACTGTGTATTGATAAGGGATGTAGGGTGGAGACAATGTGTGGCCGGGGAGAGATGCAAATGAGAGGGTGATGTGGGAGGGGTTTGGAATGATGTGTGGAGAGTGGTGATTTGTGGGTAGTTTAGGGATGTGGTGTACTTTGCTATATGTGTAATGAAAGGGGGTGGGGGTAGGAATGGGTGTAGGGTAGGGGAGCGGAGTGAGCCCAAGCTTAGCGAGGGCAAATGAAACGGGATTGCCCTGAGTTGGAGACAGAACTGCAGAAAACAATCTTAAGTGTATCGAGCTGCAAGTATGAGTGAGCTGGGGCAGGTTTTAAGGTATCAGAGCCCCGTTTTTAACACTTATGTTTAATCTTTAAACCTCTATGCACTGTACGATACAACATATAACCAGATTTGCAGGTCCTTAGGACTGGAGCTTTAGCTCGTTAGAAATGCACTTAAAATTACAAGGTGTTTTACATCACAGCCTGTTGAACACAATACACTACAATTCCTTGTATAATGTGCCATCTACTGGCCAAAATGGGGAACTTCAACTTAAAATGTAATAAGCCTGGGGGGGGGGGGGATCTCAGGGGAGTCCCCTGCGAGTGTGCTAGCCACTAACAACTGGATATTACAGCAACATTTGAGAAGGCAGTAGGCTAAAACCTACGTTATTTGAAAGAGGGATACTTGCCCTTATCTATAAGCTCTGAAGTTTCCTGGGCTTCCAAGGTGGCACAGTCCGAGACAGCAGTAGTTCAGGCTGGAGAGAGGCAAGGAGCACCCACAATATTTAGCAGCATGTATTACCTGCAAAAAAAAAAAAAAAAAAAAGATGGTGAACTATAACTACAGAAAGGTCAAGGCTGGGTAGAGAAAATATTGGTGAAAATAAAGGGAGCAGTACAGTAATACAAGTTGAGCTACAGAAACCTGTTGTGGAGTAAAATATTCAGGGGGCAGCAATAGTTATGTGCATACAGTAGTTAGGTAGAGAAAAAAAACAGCACATTGACAGCAGTATTGACAGTTAAAGCACTCAAATAATTCTGCTAGCACGGTGTTAAAATCAAATAGTTCAGCAAAAACCAGTCACAATTAAAACTACATGCAAGGACTGACTGTAGCAACTATAGCCAAAACATAAGTCGGTATACATAACGCTGGCTTAGTTGCACAGTATTTATGACATTAGTTCCAAGTCCATCTGCCCATGCAGCTCGTAATTATACAGTGAAATAGGTAGCTCCTGATTCCTGTAATACATACCTCATAAAAAAATGTGCGAGCACAGCAGACTAAAGCTTCTGCAGTTAGTAAAACAAGTGAAGTATAAGAAGTAAGGCTAATAGCTATACATACATATTTATATTCATGTGGAGCTGTTTCACTGTTACACCATACACACAAGCAGTAGTTAAGGCATACAACACTAGCAAATAGTGTATTAGACTGGCGAATATCCATAACATCAAATGTTTCAGTGCATTATATTAGAAAATGACCACAAAGCTTACTGGCAAGCACACTACGCAATAGACTTGGAAGGCATCCAGTAGAGCGATCAGTGATTTAAAAATGGCCCCATTGTGGGGACTCCTACATATAGATTCATGAAAAAATATATCTGTAATAATGTGTCCCATTGTTTTAAAGGTAGCTTGCAACTAGTACACAAAGACAAAACCTTAAAATTGTTAAATGAAACACACTGATCCTGTCTGTATATAACATTGTTGTTTGTAATGTGGTTTAAGAGTAATTTTGATGCCACAATAATCTGTCATAGCTCATCTTAGTGGCAGTTGTAGTATCTATTACATTGCTTGTAGTCAGAAGCTTATTGATGTTTGTAGTATTATGTACAAGTCAGAATTTCATGCCATTTAATGTGCATTTTTTGTTTACATTTCCTTTCCATATATTTTAATTCAGTGTTGCTCATTTTGATTTAAACGTGAAATACTTTCTGCTTCCATTTTCAGTTTCTTTTTTTGTCTTTGGAATTGATTCTGACATTTTTACCCTGCATTTCCTACACATGATTTAAGACAAAGATCAGAACTGCAGTACTTGGTTCTGTCTATCAGTGAAACTTGGAGTCTGTATGCACAATCGAGTAGCACTAATTTTCTTACAGACCATCTAGCTTGCTGTATGCTGCTAGGTTACTTTGTGTCTCTCCCTTTCCTCCAGTTACATAGCTGCATTCAGTTAGTAGTGCATATTTAGTGTTTGACATTGACAGCTGCTTGGTTATTTTTAAGATAAGTTGCTAATGCTTCTTTTTGTAGGTGGGGGCACAGTGGATACAAGGAGCTCTATCCAGAGGAGTTTGAAAGTGAAAGGTAAAAAAAATTTGTCTCCAAGTGTACTGATTTTTTGCAGTGGCTTTTTTTGTCAGAAAATTTTGTTTTGTACTACATTGTGAATTTTTTTGCTGAATTTTACCCTTGCACATGTACTTTTCATTTACTGGAAAACATCATATTTGTATGCAGTTGAAATATGGTCGACCAGTTACTTGTTTTCTGTTTGGTAATCTTGAATTATGTTTTTCATATTGTTCACTGTTGCAGTAGTGCTGACTGTTGGGACTTCTCCTACAGAAGTCTTGATGTTTTCATATTAATTGCTGCTGCAGTAGTCTTAGATGTCCTTCCATATCAGTGTTTCAGTATTTATTATATTAGGGATCCCCTACCAAGGGTGGCCCAATATCTTGCCAGTATACCAAAGCCTTTAGGTTTCTTTAAGGTAAGCCATACATCACACACATTTCTTTCATAGCGTAGGGCATAAAGGTGACGTCAAGACATACCATCCTCAGAATTCCTTTGTCACCAGTCTGAACACCATCGTTTGATCATTGGTCTGAATGCACGTTCCATTGCTGGTTCACCTAGCCATTGCAGATAAGTGCCCTTTTGGGGTTCTTTTTTTACTTATCTTTTTTTTCTGTTGCTTGTGGGGTTTCATGTCATCCAAGAAGGATAAATGCCAGGGTGGGAGACAGATTCCTCATAAAGACCATTACAACCAGTGTGTCTTTTGCTTTTGTGCCTCTCAAAACCTGTTCCATTTGTCAGGCTTTTGTACCAAAAACACTTCATTAGTAAACTCTCTTCTTTGACGCTTTATCTTGAAAATCAGAGTCTTAAGCTTCTTGCAAAAGACGCAGTGGAAGGTACTTCCTACTCCGAGAGAAATCTGTCCGCGAATAAGGCGGCCAAGAAGACTAGGCTGGAATCTGCCGCTGTTGAGCCTCCGCCAAATGTCTCTCGTGAAGTAAGTGGATGCTCAGGGTTTCACCTGGCTTTGTTGTTGGATTACTCTGCTGCGACCGGGTTGGAGGCCAGCGGGGATCAGACTTTAAGTACATCCATAGAGGCTTTGCAGACTTCCTTTTCGACACTCGGGGAATCATGGCTGATTATTTCTGAGGGGCCTAATGGCGTTCCTCAAATATTAGAGAAGAAGCCCTTGCTACCATTATTGAATGCCATCATGAGTCTGAGTCTTTCAAAGATGGACATCCCATTGAAGAACAAGCAAAAGGCTAAACATATCTCTCCTGTTCTTAACAGTCCACAGAGTGAATGGTTGGCCTTCACTCAGGATTTGTTTAGTGCTTTGATGGTATTGAAACCTCCTCAGGGAGTTTCTGTTCCAGGTCCCTCCCTTGGACCTCTACTTCCCTAAAAAGACCTAGTAACAGGATTCCTCTGAAGAGGAGCTGGATTCAGATGAGAAATTCCCTTGCTTGCTCTTCTCAGATTCCTTCTCCTTTGAACTGTGGGTCAGAGGAAGAGGAATCTACCGGACCTAATACTCCTTTTAAAGAAATTTCTTTTGGGGACACAGTCTCCAGGATAATGATATTGCGCTCGGGTCGCTGAGGAACATAAAATATACTGTAGATTGCTGCAGACTGTTCCTTCTGTTTTGGCTGCCATATTGGATTAATTTTCCAGTGCTTCTAAGGCTCCAGATTCTCATCCCCCTGCCCCCAAGAAACCTGATAGGGTGCTTGAGGTTTGTAAATTTTTGTACTAGTGTCCTGCTATTGATCCCTTGGTGGTGTTTGTAGTCTCTGACAAGCCCTCTCAGTTGCTTCCTTCTCCCAAGATGTTCTTTGCGTTTCACTGTTGCAGTCATCACATTTGGGTTACCTGCTTGCAGTAGTCCTCAGTTGGCCTGATTGGGTTCTGCGTCGATTGCTGTCTCATCTCGTCAGGTAGTCAGGGGTATAAAGCATGCAGCCGATGGCATTACATCAGTCTTTCTTGCTGTGCGATGCCCGAAGCAGAAGCAGTTCGCAAGTGCCGGTTAGCAGACTCCTGAAATTTTCGTTTTCAAGTTTCAGAACCGAAGTCTTCAACTAAAGCTTAGTACCCCGTTGGGGAAACTTTTTCTTGCTCTAATCCGATGTCAGTAAAAGTCAATAATTGCATTTCTTGTGGAAAGCAAATACCTGACAAAGATTTTCATTCATACTGTATTCCTTGCCTAGGCCCTGACCACGACATACCTAGCTGTCAGTTTTGTGCCTTATTTAAGCAACAAACTATTTGGCGTCTGTATATTTGCACTTCTAAATATTTTGGTACCCTGTTCAATTATCCAGATATGTATTCGGTAAGCCATCCGACTACCGACATTCCGAAAAAATGCAAAGATAAAGACAGAGACGGGCTACCTAGGTCCAAAGCTGCCGATGATGCTTCTCCTAAGCCAGTCACCAGTTCGCCGGTATTCAGTGAGGCGCTTTTGCAGCCCCTGATACCCGCTACTTCAGATTCGCAGGCCTCTACTGAGACCCATTCAGAGTCTGGTATGCCGCGAGATCCTTCAACTGTGGAACCTGCAGATGTCTCTACCTTGGATGGGTCCAGAGCCACTGTGCAGGCACTGGCTTCTGAGGGTGTATTCAGGCCTGCTGACTTGCATATTAAACCGACGCCATCTTCTTCAAGGCCTAAAACTCGAACTGTGCCTAGAAAACCGACTCCCAGGCCACATGGTCAGGCCTCTATGCCTAAAAACAGATGATAAGAATGGCTGAAGACCTTATTACTTTAATCAGGGGAAGCCAACCTTCCCCCTCCGAGACCTAGAACTGAATTTACTTATGATACTTCTGACCAGGATTCTGAAATGTCTGTTTCCTCTGAGGACCAGGAATTTACCCTTTTCTACCTATGAGTATTCTGATGCAGAGGACTCTATTCCCTCTGCTTCCCCCCCCAGAGGATTTTTCTTTTGGTGAAACCCTGCATACTCTTAGGGAGCACTTTCGCTGGGAAAGTCAGGATTACTCTGATTCTCAAAAGAGGCTTAGGGATTTCTTACTCCTGCCCCAGCACAGGCTTTTAACTATCCCTCCTGTACTAGACATTGTTGATGATGCCTTTTTGGAATCTAGCTTGGCCCCTGACTCTCTACCTCCTGCTCCCAGAATACCTGATAGATATTACAGGGTTCCTGACTCTCTCAAGTTCCTTTTTAAAAATCCAACTGCAGATCCTGAGACCATTTCACAGGGACCCAAGGGCATCAAGGCTACTACTGCCAAAACTCCTACCCCCTCTGATAGAGACTCCAGGGGGCTGGAATGATGGGGTAAGAAAGTGTACACTTCTGCAACTTTGGCCTTTAGGGCCTTAAACTGCCAATTTCATATGTTAAAGTATCCGCAGCATATCACTGAATTGCTTAAACAGAAAATTATGTTGATTCCTGACTGTGCTGAAAATAAGGATTTACAGGATTTAATGCATTCTGCTGAACAGGTTGGAAAGCATACTTTGCAATGTGGTTTTGATTCACTAGAGGCATCTTGCAGGGCTGCTGTCACTGGGTCTGTCCTTAGAAGGCATGCTTGGCTTAAGGAGTAATCTTTGCCAGATCATGTTAAAGCTAAATTGCTGGATGCTCCCTTAAATCAGAACTGCCTGTTTGGTAACAAAGCAGAAGAAGTTCTTAAAAAGATGGAGGAAAAAGCTAAATCTATGCAGACTTAAAGATTTCCTACAAGTACAACCTCCAAGATTTAGTAGGCATTGGCCCTCTAAGAATCGGTCTTTTCCTGCCTTTTCCAGGCCTTCTCAGTCCAAACCCAGAACCAGCAGAACACCCAGGCTTCAGTCCCAGGGTACACACAGGACTAAACAGTGGGGGGCTCCCACTTCCAAATCAGGGAGTAGTAAGACTCCACCCTATGGTAAACTGTCTCAATGACTTGACCTTAAAACTTCCAAGCACTTCTCAACTGACTGCCTCTTTAGGGGGAAAGATTGTTCTGCAGGCAAAAAACTGGGAACTCATTACCCAGGACAAATGCGTTTTAAATATAGTTTTCCAAGGATACAGATTTCACTTCCACACATTACCAACTCCAAACTGTTGGCCAGATCTACCCCCAAATCAGTGGGCAGAGGCTGAAAAGCAAGTACCCTCTCTCTTAAGCATAAAGGCTATTCAAACTGTACCTAAAGAGGAAAAGGGACAACGTTTCTACTCAAGAATGTTCCTGGTACCCAGAAAAGACAACTCTTGGCATCCTATCCTGGATCTTTCTGTACTAAACACCTTTTTGGTGATTCCAAAATTCAAGATGCTAACTCTTCACCAGTTACTTCCTATGCTAGGCAAAGATGCCTGGTTGGCAATGCTGGATTTAAAAGAAGCCTACCTGCGCATCCCAATCGAGGAATCTTGCAGAAGATACCTACACTTCAAAGCAGGCTGCATGCACTGTCAGTTCTCTGCACTGCCCTTTGGCTTATCTACTGCGCCCAGGGTGTTTACAAAGTGCCTAGCCCCAGTCATTGCATTTTGCAGGCAAAGAAATATTCAAATATACCTATACCTGGACAATTGTCTAATTCAGGCAGAAAGCCAGGACATACATTTGAATCATCTGGCATTTGTACAAAAGGTGCCTACTTGTCTGGGGTACACCATAAATGAAAAGAAATTGCATCTGGTACACTGTCAACAAATTATATTCCTGGGAGCAAGCTTGAACACAACTTCCCATATGGCTTTCCTCACACCAGAGAAACAAATTCATATGACAATTTACTTCAAACTAATGGCCACAAAACCCTGCTATCTGCAAGGCAAATACTGCAAGCCTTGGGGTTCATGGCCTCCTGCATTCTACTAATTCCATATGCAAGACTGCATATGAGGAAACTACAGTGGTATCTAAAAAGCCTATGGTGTCAACATTCTCAGGATCTAGAAGCAATGATCCCTATCATAACTTGCCTACAGTTAGTTATTTTGGTGGGCAGAGGCCTGCCACCAAAACAAGGGACTACCATTCACTCTACCCCCTGCCGCCCAAACCCTAACAACAGATGCATCAGACTATGCATGGGGGGCTCACCTGGCAGGGAAGTGCATTCAGGGCAAGTGGAACCCAAGTCAAATGCACCTGCATATCAATCAAAAAGAAATGTTAGCTGTACAGAATGCTCTGACAGTCTTCAAGGACCACATTCTTCCAGGACAATTAATGGTAAGGACTGCCAAACCACTGTTATGTGGTACATAAACAAGTAGGGGGTACCCATTCTTATCCCCACTGCAGATTAGCCATGTGTCTATGGAACACAGCCTTGAGCTACCAACTGCATCTACAGGCTCAATTCCTGTCAGGAAAAAATATACTGGCAGAAGAACTCGGCAGAAATCTCATGGACCCACACGAGTGGGAACTGGAACCAAAGATTTTCAACATGTTGATAAAGAAATGGGGGAGCCCAGATATAGACTCGTTTGCCTCCTCCCAGAACTACCAGTTTGGCAAATTCTTCACAAGGACTCCCCACAAACAAGCTTGGAAAGTGGATGCTCTGTCCTTCAGCTGGAAAAATCTATCAGTTTGTGCCTTTCCACCTCTGCCTCTCCTCTCCAAAGTTCTACTAAAGCTCAAACAGGACAAACCAAGGACTATACTGATTGCACCAGACTGGCAACGCCAACACTGGTACCCCCTCTTGCCCAGTTTGTCACTGCTGGCTCCATGGCACCTGCCTCAGACCCCTACCCTGCTGTCACAGCAGGACAGTCAGATTCTGCACCCTCAGCTTCAAACCTTGACCCTGACCCTGCAGCCTGGCTAATTTCCTAATCTCTCCATTACCATCCCTCAGCAAACAAGTGTTGGATGTCATTTTGGAGGTAAGGAGGCCTAGTACTAGAAAATCTTATGCTGAGAAATGGAAAAGATTCTGTGCCTGGAAACAAACTCAAGGGATGGGCGCAGCAGTGCCCAATTTACCTCGGATTCTTCAATACTTAACTGAGATGCTTCACAAGGGCCTTTCTTTTTCCTCCATCAAAATTCACGCCTCAGCCATTTCAGCTCATTACAACACAGAACCACCCCTCTTCTCTCATCCACTGCTCAAGCAGTTCCTCAGAGAGGCCAAAAACTTAAGACCACCCAGGAGAGCCCCAACTCCACCCTGGGACCTTAACTTTGTATTGGAAAAGCTCACTCTTCCTCCTTTTGAGCCAGCTGCAAGTGCAGAGTTAAAAATTCTTTCTTGGAAAACAGCCTTCCCTTTAGCAATTACTTCAGCAAGAAGGGTATCTGAACTACAGGCCCTTACGGCAGTGGAGCCTTTCATCATATTTCATGCGGACAGGGTGTCCCTCAGGACCAATCCCTCCTTCATTCCCAAGGTGGTATCCAGTGTGGCTCTTAATCAGTCCATTCATTTGCCAACCTTCTTTTCTAATCCACGGAACAAAGGGGAAAGGATACTGTACTCCTTAGATTTGCACAGACAACTTAGATTTTACTTGGACAGGACTAAACCTCAAAGGAAATCTGAACAACTGCTGGTGGCATTTGCTACAGGGGCAGAGGGGAAGGCTATTATAGAGCAAACCATTTCTAAATGGATATGCCATTGCATTCATTTCTGCTATAAGCACCATGTAAAACCTATCCCACAGGGGATTAGACCCCATTCAACCAGGGCTGCATCTACCTCTACAGCCTTTCTCAGAGGTGTACTTACCAGTGACATCCTAGAAGCTGCTACCTGGAGTTCTGTACATACTTTTACCATTTACCAATTTTCTCTAAATCCAGAGCTGGCTTTGTCACTGCAGTCTTGCAGGGCCTTAGCTGGTCCTAATACTATCTAAATGCCTCCTCCCATCCTTAGCTTTGGGAATCTACCCAAATGTAATGACTGCAACAGTGAAACACACAGAACATAATGCAGTTGTGTACACTTACCATAAATGTAGATGTTCGAGTGTATTTACTGTTGCAGTCCTGGTTACCCTCCTTCCAGCCCCCTGACTTCTTTTGGCTATACCTTTACTCTCCTTTACTATGCTTAAAAGCTTTTTGCTTTTTTGTTGGAGGTGTAACCTTGTGTGTGTGTGTGTGTGTGTGTGTGTGTGTGTGTGTGTGTGTGTGTGTGTGTGTGTGTGTGTGTGTATGTATATATATATATATATATATATATATATATATATATATATATATATATATATATATATATATATATAATTGCTTCCCATTAGAGGGGCACCTGACATCTGTGGCAAGAAAAACTGATGTAATGGCGTCAGCTGCATGCTTTATACCCCTGACTACCTGACGTCACGGAAGATGAAAGAACAACCGACACAGGACCCAAGACTTTGATAATCAGGCCGAATGAGGACTATTGCAAGCAGATAACCCAAATGTGATGACTGCAACAGTGAATACACTCGAACATGTACATTTATGGTAAGTGTACACAACTGTACTTTCCTGCCTCCTGATTAAAGATAGGACCATGGAAAGGCTAGTCAGAAAGTTTTACACCTCTGCTACTTTGGCTTTTAGGATTGTTAATTAACAGACCCATATGTCTAGGTATTTGTTGGCTTTCCTGTCCCAGGTATGTCAGGATATTTTTGATCTTCAAACTTTGAGGGTAAAACTTCTGTTCTTTCTCTGTTAGAGACTTCCTTCCAGGTGACTCGTCATTCCATCAAGTGTAGTTATGATGCAGCAGATGCTTACTGTAGGGCTGCAGTCTTTGGGTCAGTGATGAGAAGGTATTCTTGGCTTCATCTTCAACTTTTGCATGACTATTATTAAGGCTAAGTTGAGTGTCCCTCTTGATAATAAACACTTGCTTGCAGAAGCTACTGCTGCTGCTGTTGTGTTTGTTCATTCGGGATAAGGATAAGGATTTACAGGAATTTAAACATGTTTGTTTCTCCTGTACCTTAATTTCAGAGAAACTACCCCAATAAGTCAGCATTTGCAGGCAGTCTCACCCTCCTCCTAAGGGGAAAAAGGGTGGCAAGTAGGCTACTCAGACTACTGTGCCTCAGAAGTCTCCTTTTCCAGATAAACCAGTTGCTATCCGACTGTCCTATTCTTCCCAGCCACTTTCCTCTTTCTCTTCACCTTTCCCTGTCTCTTCCTGTTTGGCTACAGATTACTCAGGATTCCTGGGTATTGTCTGTTATTCGTCAGGGGGTATTTCTTGGTTTAGAAATCCCTTTCCCCTTTTGTGTGTATTCCTCAGCCTCCTCAGGAACTACTCTCCAATTCTAGACTTCTCTCATCTAAACACTTCTGAAGATGCCCTCCTTTTGAATGTTGTCCTTTCAGACTTTGTTCCCTCTTTTGCTTTCTCAAGCTTATATGGTGTGTCTGGATCTCAAGGATGCTTATCAACATATTTCGAGCCATTCCCTTTTCAGGAATTGTTTTACGTTTCTTTGCTTCCTGGCATTTTCAGATGTTCGTGTTACCCTGCTGCAGTCATCACACTTGGGTTATCCTGTCGTCAGGCGGTCCCGCAGTCGGCCGGATTTCCAAAGACTTGGTCCGACGTCGGTTGCTGTCGCCTCATCCCTGATGTCAGTGCGCCAGGGGTACATATATTTCAACCGACACCATTTTCTCCAGTCTTTCTTGCCGCGTGGTGCCCGAAGCAGAAGCAGTTCGCAAGTGCCAGTCGGCCGACTCCTGAGATTTTCGAATTTGAATTTCAGACCGAAGTCTTCTATAAAGCTAAGTACCCCGTTGGGGAAACTTTTCTTGCCTCAGACCGATGTCAGAAAAAGTTAACAATTGTATTTCTTGTGGGAAGCAAATACCTCATAAGGATTTTCATTCTTATTGCTTACCCTGCCTAGGCCCTGACCACGACGTCACTTCTTGTCGTTTTTGTGCTAGATTTAATAAACATACTATTAAAAGACTATTTGATTTCGCACAACACTTTTTTGGCAGAAAATGTAATTATAACATGCCGTCGGAGCTACCGACTACCGGTGTGAACAAAAAACGCAGGGATAAAGACCGACAGCCCAGGCCTAAGCCCGATTCCGAGGCCTCGGTTGATCCAGTCTCCGGTCCTTCGGTTATCAGAGAGGCTCTGACGCAACCTTTGACTACCGCACTTGAGGAACCCGAGACCGCTACGGATTGTTTGACGGAGTGTACTAGGCCGATGCAGCCTTTTACTTCAGGCCCTACCGATGACTTACCTCCCAAGGACGTTGGTACTTCTGAAAGCGTTTTCAGACCGACGACTCTTACAGTCAAAACGTTTTCCAAATCAAAGACTCCTTCCAAATCGAAAAAGGCTTCACTTCAGTCTCCTGTTCAAGGCCCTATGCCTAAGAAACAGATGCTCAAGATGGCTGAAGTTCTGATTTCTCCTATCAGTGGTTCTCGGCCTCCTCCTGACAAAAGGCCTAGACAGGAGGAAGAATCTGCTTCCTCTGAACAACTGTCTATTTCTTCGGATTCCTCTGAAGACCAAGACTATTCCTTCTCTCCTTATGAAGATTCTGATGCTAAGGACTCTATTCCCTCAGCTTCCCCTCCAGAAGACTACTCTTTTGGGGAAACTTTACACACTATGAGGGAACATTTTCACTGGGAAGGTCAGGATTACTCTGATTCCAAGAAAAGGCTCAGAGAGTTTCTTTTACTCCCCCAACACAGACCTCTAGCCATCCCTCCTGTTTTGGACATTGTGGATGATGTCTATTTAGAATCCAGTTTCAACCCTGACTCTCTGCCTCCTGCCCCGACCAAGCCTGACAGATACTACAGAGTACCTGATTCCCATAAATTTCTTTACAAAAGCCCAGTAGCTGACCCAGAGACTATCTCCCAGGATCCCATGGGGGCTAAGGCTTCCATGGCTAAAAATCCAGTACCTTCTGAAAGGGATTCAAGAGCACTAGACAGATGGGGGAAAAAGGTTTACACCTCAGCCACTTTAGCTATGAGAGCTCTAAACTGTCAATTTCATATGCTCAAGTATCAGCAATTTCTGATCTCTCAGTGAAAAACAAAATATAACAACCCTCCCTCAACAAACTGAATTGAAAGAAGTACAGGATTTGTTGCACGCCACCGAGCAGGTGGGCAAACATACCTTACAGTGTGGGTTTGATTCTTTAGATGCCTCTTGCAGAGCAGCTGTCACTGGATCAGTTATAGATAGGCATGCCTGGTTAAAGGAACAAAGTCTGCCTGAACATGTTAAAGCAAAACTACTAGATGCTCCCTTGCAGCAGGATGTTCTTTTTGGTGTTAAAGCAGAAGTTGTTTTAAAGAAAATGGAAGATAAGTCAAAATCAATGCAGACAGTCAAAGATTTCCTACAGGTACAACCCCCTCGCTTCAGCAGAAACTGGCCAACCAAAAATTGGTCCTTTCCAGCTACTGACAGGCCTCACAGGGGTAAATACAGGCGCCCAAGGGGCAGAGGACAACCACAAGCTCAGTATAAACCTCGCCAATGGGCCACTCCAACCCAGAAGGGAGGAGAAGACAGGTCTCAAACCACCAGAAGGCAAACTCAATGACTTGCACCTCAGCTGGCCAAACAAAGCTCTTTTGTCAGCCCCCCTGGGGGGGAAACTAGCACTATTTGTAGACAACTGGCACATGGTCACAAAGGACAAATGGGTCCTAGACATAATTTTACGAGGATACAGATTCCACTTTCACACCTTGCCAATAAAAAGAGGAATGCCAAACCTGCCACAAAATTAAAGGGCAGAGGCTCAAAAACAAATTACAGCTCTCATGGCCATGAGAGCCATTCAAAGGGTACCAACTCAAGAGCAAGGCCAAGGATTTTACTCAAGACTCTTCCTAGTACCCAGAAAAGAAAATGCTTGGAGACCAATTCTGGACCTTTCAATTCTAAACACTTACAAGTTCCCAAATTCAAGATGCTAACACTACAGCAGCTACTTCCCATGTTGGGCAAGGAAGCATGGCTGGTAACGTTGGACCTCAAGGAGGCATACCTACATGTCCCTATCAGACAAAGTTGCAGAAGATACCTCTGTTTCATTGCAGGTTCGACCCATTATCAATTCTTCACTGCCCTTTGGCTTATCTACTGCGCCCAGAGTATTCACAAAATGCCTGGCACCAGTAATTGCATACTGCAGACAAAGAGGAATTCAAATATATCCATACCTGGACGACTGCCTCATCCAAGCAGAAAGAAAAGACATTCTCATACAACATCTGGCTTTTGTGAAGCATCTACTAAATTGTCTGGGGTACACAGTAAACGAAAAGAAGTCAAAACTAGTACCCTCACAAAAAATGGCATTCCTGGGTGCCAGCTTGGACACAACGGCCCAGAAGGCTTATCTTACACCAGACAAGCAATTACAACTGACTCAATATTTCAAGACAATGGCAACAAAGACCCAATTAACTGCAAGAAAAATTCTGCAGGCTTTGGGCTTCATGGCATCCTGATAATACCATGTGCAAAACTGCATATGAGGAAATTACAATGGTACTTAAAAAGCGTATGGTCTCAACACAGCCACAACTTGGACACAGTGATATCTCTCATTCCCTGCCTTCAACAGGAATTTCTATGGTGGGCACAGGCATGTCACCTCAACAAGGGTCAGCCTTTCACCTTGCCCCCACCCAGGCAAACTATCACAACAGATGCTTCAGACTATGCCTGGGGGGCTCACATGGCAGGGCAATGCATTCAAGGCCTATGGACTGCAGAACAAAGAAAACTGCACATAAACCAAAAAGAGATGCTAGCTGTACAGAAAGCTCTGACAGCCTTCAAGGATCTAAGGATCTACTACAGCCTGGGCAACTGGCAATAAAGACAGACAACACCACAATAATGTGGTACATAAACAAAAAAGGGGGCACACATTCCTACCCTCTTTGCAGGCAAGCAGTGATCTTATGGAACACAGCTCGGACCTACCATGTCCAGTTACAAACTCACTTCCTGCCAGGACAGAAAAACACATTGGCAGACGACCTAAGCAGAAACATCAAGGATCCCCATGAGTGGAAGCTAGACCCACAAATATTTGCAATGATAACTCAAAGATGGGGCCTACCAAATATAGACCTGTTGCCAGTCCTCGAAACTACCAGCTGACAAAATTTTGTACAAGAACATTCCACCATCAAGCTTGGAAAGTGGATGCTCTCTCCTTCAGTTGGAAAAACCTGACAACATATGCCTTTCCTCCATTACCTCTTCTCATAAAGGTACTTTTGAAGGTCAAAAAGGAGAAACCTCAAATGATTCTCATAGCCCCAGACTGGCCACGCCAGCACTGGTACCCGCTATTGAAGAATATGGCTCACAGCCCACCATGGATATTGCCTCAAATACCTCATTTGCTCACACAGCAAGACAAGCAGATTCTACACAGCCAGATCAAAACCTTTAAACCTGGCTGCATGGCAAATCAATTAAGCAGTCAACCAGCCTCTTTATCACAAGCAGTACTGGATGTTATTCTAGAAGCCAGGAGGTCAAGCACCAGGAAGGCTTACTCGGACAAATGGAAAAGGTTTTCAGCTTGGAACCAGGCTAAAGGCCAAGACACAACTCAGCCTCATATGCCTCACATTCTGCAGTATTTAGCTGAGATGTTGCATAAAGGACTTTCCTTCTCCTCAATTAAAATCCATGCTTCAGCTATTTCAGCTCACTACGACACAAATCCACCTTTATTTTCAAACCCACTCCTAAGGCAGTTCCTCAGAGGGGCAAAAAACATTAGACCCACCTAGAAGAGCTCCTACACCAACATGGGACCTCAACTTTGTTCTGGAAAAACTAACATTACCTCCCTTTGAACCAGCTTTTTCTGCAGACCTTCAGTTCCTATCTTGGAAGACTGCCCTGCTCCTGGCAATAACTTCTGCTAGGAGAGTTTCAGAATTACAGGCACTTATGGCAGTGGAACCTTTCCTCATTTTTCATCAAGACAGAGTTTCTCTGTGAACTAATCCTTCCTTCATGCCTAAGGTGGTTTCCAGTGTAGCTTTAAATCAAACCATCCATCTACCCACTTTCTTCCCCAATCCACAGAACAAAGGTGAGGGACTCCTACATTCCTTGGACATTCACAGGCAGCTTCGATATTACTTGGATAAAACTAAGGCTTTCAGAAAAACTGACCAGCTCTTTGTTTCCTATGCTTCAGCTTCTCAAGGGAGGGCCATTTCCAAGCAAACCATTTCTAAATGGATAGGCCATTGCATACGATTCTACTATACCCATCATGGGAAACCAGTTCCTCCTACCATTAGATCCCACTCTACCAGGGCAACAGCTACCTCTACTGCCTTCCTCAGGGGGGTTCCTACCAAGGAAATTTTAGAAGCTGCACCTTGGAGTTCTGTACACACCTTCACCAAACACTATCACTTACCTCTTTATTCTAAGTCCAGGGCAGGCTTCGCCACTGCAGTTCTGCAGGGCCTCATTGCCTCCTCTAACCCTCTATAATCCCTCCACCCTACCTTAGCTTTGGGACTCAACCCAAGTGTGATGACTGCAGCAGGGTAACACGATGAACATAGTACAGTTTTGTACCTACCATAAATGTAGATGTTAGAGTGTTCACTCTGCTGCAGTCCAGGTTACCCTCCCTCCAACCCCTCTGATCCTACTGGCTAAATCTTTGCTATGCCTTACTGATATATTTGCTTATAGCTGAAGGGTTTTTGTGTCTGTACAGTGTTCTCACTTTTTGGTACTAATTTGGATCACCTTTTTGGGGGCAGCTGACATCTGGGGCAAGAAAAACTGAAGAAAATGTCATCGGTTGCAATATATGTACCCCTGGCGCACTGACGTCGGGGATGAGGCGACAGCAACCGACGTCGGACCAAGACTTTGGAAATCCATCCGACTGCGGGACCGCCTGACGACAGGATAACCCAAGTGTGATGACTGCAGCAGGGTGAACACTCGAACATCTACATTTATGGTAGGTACAAAACTGTACTTTCTCTGCTTTGCCCTTTGGCCTTTCTGCTGCCCCAAGGGTATTCACCAAATGCCTTGTTGCTATGATTGCTTTTTGCAGGATTCAGGGAATCAAAGTATTTCCTTTCTTGGACTACCTCTTGTTTAAGGCATCCTCTCCAGAGATCCTGTTGCAAAATCTTCATTTTGCCATTTCTCTTCTGCAAAGCTTGGGGTTCACAGTAAACTTGAAGAAGTGTTTTCTGACGACTCCTCGATACCATGTTTTTGGGGGTGTAGGATTCAGACTGTGCCTATGCTAGCATCCATTCCTCCTCCCAAGGCCTTGACACTCATTTCCTTCTTTCAGACTTTTCTTCCTCCATCCTCTATTACAGCCAGGGCGTTTTTGAGAGCTCTGGGATTCATGACATCCACCATTGCTATGCTTCCTCTGGCCAAACCCCAAATGAGAAAATGAAGTCACTTTGCTTCAACGGGCACATCCCCTAGAATTTGTAGTTCCTCTTCTACCTTATCTCAAGAAGGAACTTCACTGGTAGATCCAGCTATTGTGCCTAATTCCAGGTCTCCCTTTTCATCACCCTCTTCCCTCTAAGGAGCTGTTCACAGACTCTTCAGATGTGGGATGGAGAGCACCTTTTGGCTCCCTAAAAGTACAGGGGTATGGTCTCCTTTTGGCACGTCAGTGTCAAAGAGATGGGAGCTCTTTTCTGATGCTTCAGGCTTTTCATCCTCTTTTTTTTCTCCCCAGGATCTCCCAAGGTATTTATAGACAGTACCCCAGTGATGTGGTGTATAAACAAACGGGGGGACAAGATCTCGTCTTCCTTGTCAGTTGACAGTCCTGTTGTGGAATCTTGCTGTCCAGTATCAAATGACTCATCAGGCAGTTTACCTTCCCTCAGGTCAAAACATTGTGGCAGATGCTCTGAGCAGGTCCTTTCAATTCCACGCATGGATGCTTCACAAGGATGTGTTTCTGGACGTTGCCCACCACTGGGGTAATCCTCAAATAGATCTGTTTGCCTCTACTCTGAACAGGCAACTTCCTCTATTTTGTGCCAGAGTCCCAGGTCCTCTGGTGTGGAAGGTGGATGCCCACTCTTTTTCTTGGAAGGAGATGTTTCTTTATGCTTTCCCTTCATTCCAAAAGTTCTGTTCAGAATTCAGCAGGATGCTTCCAAAATCTTGTTGCTGTCTGCCTTTTGGCCGTGACAACATTGATTCCCTCCTCTGCATTTAGCCAAGTGCAGTCATCACAAGTTACCTTACAGTGTGGACCATCCCCACCTGTCCACTCTTTAACTGACACTGTAGGTGATAGGATTTTGATTCCACATAGACGCTTTTTTTTTCTAAGGACATGCTTAGGGTCCTGCAAGAGGCCAGGAAGCCCAGTAGTAGGAAATGCTATGTATCCAATGAAAGATGTTTTCTGTTTGGTGTCTCTTTCGTAACCTGGATCCACTTTCTGTGGATGTTCCTTTGGTTCTCTCATTTGCGTGAATTGATGAGTGCTGGATTGGCTTATTCTTCTGTTAAGGGCCATTTATCAGTTGTCTCTGCTTGTCTGCCTTTTATATCTACCCCTTTACCTTCTAGATTTGATGCTAAACAATTCCTAAAATGCATCCTTCGTTTTGGGCCTCCCAGGAAGCCTGTTTCTCCTGCCTGGGATCTTAAAATTTGTTTTGGAAAAATTGACTCTGGCTCCTTTTGAGCCTGCAGCTTAAGCTTCCTTGCAGCATTGCTCTTGGAAGTCTGTTCTTTTGTTGCCCCTTACTTCTGCCAGACAGGTGTCTGTACTTTAAGCCCTTATGGCTAATACTCCATTTTTGGTGTTTCATAAGGACAGGGTGTCCTTGCATAATAATCCTTCTTCTTTGTCCAAGGTGGTGCTTGAGTTTTCCCTTAATCGGTCTGTTCATTTGCCCACTGTTTTCCATTGTCCGCAATCTCCCAGTGAGAAGGTGCTGCACACTCAGTATGGAGGACAGCGATGTCTGTGCAGTAACTGAAACCTGGTTCAAGGCTCCTAAGAGCACCCCAGCACTACCAGGCTATACCTCGTATCATGCTTTTCGGCCCCAAAACTCAGGCCAAACCAAAAAGGTAGGGGGAGTGTCCATATTCATCAAGGATACCCACACCTCCAGGTTAGTGGCAACACATGAAGCATCAGAGACCATCCAGGTGCAACTAACCGTAGGCAAAACAGCTATACAACTGGTAGCATGTTACAGACCACCCTCCCAATCTCAGGAATCCCACTCAGCCTTCCTGAAGACATTGGAGGATATGAATGTCTCACCAAACACCTTCATATTGGGAGACTTCAACTATCCTAACATAGACTGAGTGCATTATTCTAGCCCAAACACCTTAGCCCAAAGGTTCCTGGAATTCATAAATTCAAATGCAATGGAACATCTAGTCACCTCTCCCAGAAGGGGAGATAATATACTGAACCTGATCATCACAAACATGGGGACAAAGTGCTCCACACCGGAAGTATACCCTTCACTAGTGAGATCTGACCACAAACTAATCACCCTGGATATACATATCCCACTTCCACCCCCAACACAAAAGACTACAGTGAAAAACTTCTCAAAAGCTGACACTTCTTAAAACTGAGATGGTATCCTTTAAGCCCACTGGGACAGTGGAAACCACATCCCACAATGCAGAATCCTTCACAAATGCTTTCTACGGACATCTCCAAGAATGCATGGACCATGCAATCCCAAATAAAACCAAGACCTGCTCCACCAAGGGCAGGCTTCCTGTCCAGTGGACCCCAGCCATAAACCAATTGTATAACAAAAGAAGGAAGCTACTGCACGACAGAGCAAAATCCCATAAAGAGAAGGCATCTCTGATCAGCACTAGTAGAAAGCTACGTTCTCTCATAAAAACATCCAAGGCCAACTTTGAGAGAAAAATCGCTATGGACACTAAAGATAACCACAAGGCCTTCTTCAGCTATGTTAGAAACCTGGGTGGAAACCCTCAGATATGTTCAGAGTTAGTTCACAATGACAAAAAATACACTGAACCCACAGATATTGCCAACATTCTGGCAGACAGGTTCAGTGCAAATTTCTCCCTTCCCTCACCCCCAAAAGAAGAATTACTTATCCCAGCTGAATGTAACCTCCCTGTCATCTCAGATGTTCAGGTGAGAACCGCCCTCAGCAAAGCTAAAAACACAGCATCAATGGGACCTGACGGTATCCCGGGTTGCTTGCTACGTGAACTCCAAGAGGAGCTAAACCGGCACATAATAACGCTATTTAACCTTAACCTTACTACAGGATATGTACCTGAAAACTGGCGTACAACAATAGTAGTCCCACTCCACAAAGGAGGCACCTCTACTGACCCTGGTAACTACCGCCCCAAAAGCTTAACCAGCCTGGTCTGCAAAGCTATGGAAAGAATCATTATGGAACTAATAAACAAAGACATTGGGGACTTACAGACACTTGATCACACCCAGTTCGGCTTTGTGTAAAAGGCAAATCCTGCCTTTTGAACCTGGTTGACTTTTTCGAAACAGTCACTAGAGCCATTGACGAGGGCAAAGCAGTCCATACAGCCTACCTGGACTTGGCTAAAGCTTTCGACACAATACCCCACTCTGGCATCATAGACAAGCTCAACAGCTTAAATGTAAATCCATATGTCACAAGATGGATGGCAAACTGGCTAAAGGATAGAACCCATAAAGTCAAAATCACTGGAGCCATGTCAGACTCAAAGCCAGTGACAGGTGGTGTCCCACAGGGCTCTGTCCTGGGACCCCTCTTGTTCGGCATTTATTTCTCAGATGTGAAAGCAAACATGGGAGGGTTGTGGCTGACCAAGTTCGCAGATGACTGCAAACTAGGCGCCATAGTCGATATACCAGCTGACACGTACATCCTACAGAAAGGCCTCACTGAAACGGACAACTGATGCCGGAGTCATAGCCTTAAACTAAATGCCAAAAAATGTATAGTCATCCCCTTTGGGAAAAACAAAGTGCCCACAAATTATCATATAGGCATTAACCCACTGAGTACGGAAAAAGTAATCAGAGACGTGGGGACCCAAGTCGATAGTGACCTCTCATTTGACATCCATGTTGCCAAAGTGGTTGGAAAGACTTTCTACCTTGTCCACCTTATCATGAAGGGATTCGCATCCAGATCAAAGGAGGTCATTGTGCCACTGTACTCCTCCCTTATCAGGCCCATGATTGAGTACAATGCCCCATTTGGTATGTACCTCACCAGGCACTTGCAACAGCTAGAGAGACCCCAAAAGTACCTCACCAAGAGGATCAAGGGTCTCCAACATATGTCATATGCTGCCAGACTAAAGAAGCTCCAACTCTATTCAGTAGCATACCGCCTACTCAGAGGTGATCTGTGCCTGACATACAAGGCCAAGTCCAATCAGGAATTGATGGACATGCTCCACCTCAAAAAATCCAAATCCATCAGAACCATGAGAGCTAAAGATTTGAACCTCAGCACAAATATGAATAGGACATGCTGGAGGGACAAATTCATAACTCAGAGGCTTCCCATACTCTGGAACAGAATCCCAGTTCATGTTAGGCAGAGCCCCTCACTGACTCTCTTCAAGAGAAATCTTGACGAGTGGTTGGGAGATTGTAGGTTTACCCCAGGGGTCATCTCTGTGTCACTACTAGACAGGGGCACAGTATGTCACTACTAGACGGGCACAGTATTCTAAATCTATTCTGTACATTTTTGTACCATTACATGGGGTGGCGAAAGCCACATCACTATGGCTAGGCTTATAAATGCCCCAGGGCAGATAGCCTAGTATCAAACTATGAAACTTTGGATGTGCATAGACAACTCAGATTTTATTTGGATAAGACTAAGAATATAAGGCAATCTGATTAGTTTGTTTCCTTTCATCCCTGGTCCTTAAGATTAGCTGAGGCACCTGTCTGCCAAGCAGGCTATTTCTTATTGGATCTCAAAGCTATTTATTTTTTATTCTTTTCATAGTAAGAGCCTTCTTTATTCTGTTAAGGCTCATTATACTAAGGTTGTGGCTTCTGCTGCTGCTTTTCTCTGGGGTTCAGATACTAATTCTATTCTTGAGGCAGCTACGTGGACTGCATACATTTACGAAGCACTACAAGCTGGATGGAAGCTCTAGAGCTGGTTTTGCTAGAGCCATCCTTTATGGCTTCCTAGACGGCTCTGCTGGTCCTTCATCTTCCCAAGTGTCTTCCTGAGCTTCGGCACTCTCCCTAATGTAATGACTACTGCAGCAGTATGGACATAGTACAGTTGTGTAAAATCTTAACATAACAGTAGATGTTCTTCTCTTCACTGTTGCAGTATTCGCTCCCTCCCTCCATCACCTGATCCATTTCTGTTCTGGATGTACCATTTACCTTTTCTTTTCCTTCAACTGGGGATCCCAGTTCTGAAGATGGTACATCCGGGTGTCATCTTTATGCCCTACACTATGCAGGGAGCATACATGTGACATACGGTGTAGCTTAAAGCAATCTAAAGGCTTTGGTATACTGGCCAGACAACGGGCTGCCCTTGGCAAGGGATCTCTAATGTAATGAGTAGTGCAACAGTGAAGAAAAACGTATCTACCATTATGATAAGATTTTACACAACTGTACTCTATTTGGGTTGTATCCTGCCAAGGATACAAGAGACGGCCAGTTTCCAAAGCTTCAAGGCACCTTCCAAGTGTCCAAATTCTCTGGAAACTGAGCTGACTAAAAGACAAGTTTGGGTGCCAAGCCCATCCTTCAGGGCTTTACTGCCACTGACGAGTGTGCTTCTCTGAAAGCCTTCAAGGATCGATGGTCTGTGTGTACTGTTCCTTTGCTGGTCAGATAAGTTCCCTTTAGGGGGAGGGGGAGACTTCCAGTCGGTATTTTTGTTTGTTATTAATAGATTCCACTTCAGGAAAGTTATTTTAAAGCTAGGAGTTTGTGTTTTAATGGACTTTCACAAGACTAAACTATACTGTTAAATGGGAGTGCTCATTTTTCCTGTTGGTTTACAAGTTGTTTAAGGTAACTGAAAAACGTTTTTTCTTTGGAGAAATTGTTTATTTTACTCTGTGGTGCTGGCAGAAGTGTTTTAAAGTGCTTTTTACTGTGTGTGTTTTTGGGGGGAAAAAAGTGTCTTGTAAAGGTTTTTGTGTTTTTTTTTTTTGCATTTGCTTCTTGTTTTCTGCAGAAAATTGGCACCATTTTCAGCTTAACCATGGAACCAGTCTGTCTATTGCCACTGTCTGTCCTTCTTCCAACCACAAAAAGAAAACGTTAAGCAAACAGCTACTTCATATCAGAACAGGGAGACATCCTGGAGAATTTCGAAATGACCGGATCCAAAGACCATGTTTTTGGATCCAAGGTCTGCGTCATAGGATCCAGTTCTGAGTTTAAAGAGCACCCATGGAACCTTTATGCATCCTCTCTGGACCCTGTCCCCTCTCGGCTACCACTCCCCCATTTAGTGAGGCATCAACACTCTAGGTCTCCCTCTTTAGCTTCCTCTTCCCATTCTTCCGAGAGTCTAACAGGTAGATGTGGATAAAATGATGAGGAAGTTTCTCTTGGTGCAGATGCTGATAGTTGTCCCAGCTCCTACCCTTTCAGGTCAGGACATTGTTATTATTTTTAGAATGTGTTGGAGCTGGAAGACTGTTAGAGCCAAGGTGCCGTTGTCCACTCTGATGTGATGGAGTCAACTCCAAAGCTGTTGGAGCCATCTTAGCCCTTTAGGATTTTAGCATTGGACATCTTAGCAATAACGTCTCCCTCGGGTGGGCTGCCTTCGAGTCAGAGGGAGCCAATGGCCTGGAAGCATGTCCTCTCAGCTCTCTCAACTTCCTTCTCCCTGGGGCATTCTGCATTTGAGGTAGTAGAGAGAGTATTCTCTTCTAGAATTCAGACAGTTCCACTCTTCTTGGATCTACCATCTGGTTCCCAGATGTCTTTGCGCCATGAAACTTATCACTCTACTCCACAGGGACAGCAAGCCCAAAGTCTCCAGGCCATCCAACAGGGTATCCTTATATCTTCCAATACTTCTCTGGAGCACCATACTGAAGAATTCCCTAGGAAATTGAAAGTGTAAGAGGAGGCACTTAGACTCCCCTTAGGAGTTGATCAAAGTGAATATTGATTTTGATGAAGGGAAAGGGTCCCCAAGATCACCACCTGATGACATTTCCTTCAAATATCTTTGAAGGAAATGTCATCACCACCTGATGACATTTCCTTCAAAGACAGTTTAGTGATCACTAAAGTGGTGGTTGGTCTAGCTATAACTCTTCCCAAGTGGAATCTGTATTCCTGGAGGCATTTGGGTCTGGTCCATCTACGTCTGGGGTACTCCACCCACTGATGATCTCATTGAATTGATCTCTTGGTGGGCATGGAAGGAACCCAGTTCTGTTGAGCTGATCCCTGGGAGACCAGATGGGATCCTGGCACCTCCAAAGGGAAAATAATTTTGGAGCAAAGGAGTACCAGCAGATGCCATGGTCCTAGCACCAGCCACAAAAAAAGAACTTGCAGTGCAGAGTTCATCTGTTCCATCCTTCCAATAGGGAGTCTAGGGTGTTGGACAGATTTGGGAAGCATAAGAGTGTACACTTTAGTGTTTGATAACTGTGCTCTTTTAGAAAGTTCTCTCTCTCTTCCTAATGTTGGAGTTTCTTCAGTATGACTACATTTCTGTGGTGGACTCAACCTCCACACTTACCACAAAAGATTTTTCAACCCTGATAACTTCCTTGCTGAATTGCAGGCATGCAACTGGTCGCCTTTGACACACCTTGAACTTAATGAAGCAGTGACCTATTTTAACAAAAACTTTCTACAAATTCTTGATTACCACGCTCCATTACGCTCTACTAGGATAAGAGCCAAGACTGCCCCATGGCTAACAAAGCAAACAAAAGAAAAAATGATCCTTAGAAATAAAACCTGGGCTAAATGGAGAGCTACCAAATGTCCATCTGATCACCTCCTTTTCAAACAATTAAGAAATGCCACCAAGAAAGATGCTCTTGGAGACAAAAAGGAATTTTATCTTCATCTACAAAAAACTAGTCAAAACACCCCTCAAAAATTCTGGTCAGGTGTTAATAAACTTCTTAAACCAGGACATTCACCTACTCCCATCCCTTCTGGCTTTAACCTCAACAATTCTTCTCAGATCCCATATGCCTTTAATAAGTACTTTACAAAAGCTATTCTAACCCTAGCTAATTCATTACCCACACCTACTGCATCCCCACAAAATACCTCTCCAGTGTCTTCTAAAGCCTTTCAAATTCAACCTGTCTCTTCATCCATTATTTATAAGCTTCTCATCAAACTCAAACCTTGTACCCCATCTGCTGACCAACTCCATCTGAATACTTACAAATAGCTGCAAAAGCTATTTATCTCCCTGTATCTATTTTGATAAATAGGACTATCTCTGAAGGAAAGATCCCCACCATTTGGAAAATATCTCATATAATTCCTCTACATAAAGGGGGCTCTTCTACTGAGCTCTCCAACTTTCGCCCTATTGCCTTACTGTCCCCATTAGCTAAGATAATGGAAAGATGCGTACACAAACAATTTCTTAACTACCTTCTTCAAAACAAACTTCTAGCTGACTGTCAACATGGATTCAGACCTTTCCACAGTACTACCACTGCCCTCCTTTCCTTCTCTGACTCCATAAATAATAATCGAAATAATAATCGTTTCTCCTCAGCACTGTTCATAGACCTATCAAAAGCTTTTGATATGGTTAACCATAATATACTTCTTGAAAAACTCAACCTCTTCTCTCTCAGCTCACATTCTCTACAATGGTTTAGAAGCTATCTCGTAAACAGGCAACAAACAGTGCTTTGGGGGAACAATCTATCATGCTTACTTCCAGTAAATGTTGGTGTTCCACAAGGATCAATCTTAGGACCCCTTCTTTTCTCATTATTTATCAATGACCTTTATTTGAATGTGCCACAAGCTACCTGCATCCAATATGCAGATGACTCGACTTTGATCTGCACTGCTAAAAATGTTTCCTCCCTCCAGTCTATCACCCAAATAGCTTTCCAAAACGTTGAAAAATGGTTTATGCAACACTGCCTCCTCCTTAACCCCCAAAAAACTAAGCTTCTTCTCTTTACTCATACTAATAAATCTCCTATACCATTCTTCACTATCTCCTCAAATAATTCTACCTCTATTAACCCTGATAAAACCACTCGACTATTAGGTGTAACCATTGACAACCATCTCAACTTTGATGACCATATTAACACTACTATTAAAGCTGTTAATAAAAAAATTGGTACACTTTACAGAATTAAACCCTTCCTTACCCCAGCAGCCAGAAAAAACATTGCACAGACCCACCTGATTTCCACCCTTTTTTATGCCTCAGCTATATATACTACCTTATCTAAAAATAACATTACCAAACTCTCTACCTGTTATAATAGTATAGCCAGATTCATTACTGCTACTCCCCTCAGAACGCACCACTGTCTCAACCTTAAACAACTAAATTGGCTAGAGCTAAACAACCACCTACTCTACCAACAATTACTTGTCATTCATAAGACCCTTCACTTCCCTGACAATACTCCTAGCCTGGCAAAACTGATTTCTCCTTATAAAAATCTAGCTACACTTCGCTCTGCAAATAAACTCCTAGTATCCTCAACTAAATCATACAATAAAGCTGGGGATGCGTTCATCTCAAATTCCATAGGTAAACATTGGAATCAACTCCCTCAAGAAATAACTAATCAAGACTCTACCTCTCTGTTCAAAAAACATATCAAAGAACATCTTAAAACTCAATGGCTATGTCCTTGTACTAATCCCGACTGAAAGTATGTCTCCTCACATCTAATTTTGCTACCCTTCCCCCCTTCTGAGCTCCGAACCTCACTTTCTATTGTTGAGAGTTACTTCGTAAAAGTATGCCTATTTTTAATTTGTTGAACTTATAAGTATTTAGATTTTATTTTGCAATTCACTTTTTTTACCTTTTATATTTTTTTCAAGATAATTATTTTTGTGACATATCATTGTTAGTTTTGCCTGTACTGGAGCTTTTCTCCCCGGGCCTCTACTGTAAACGGATATATATCCAGTTGGACTAGCCCGGTCAACAAATGTAAAATAAATAAATAAATAATAAATAAATTAAGCAAATAGCTTCACTGGGGCTTAATATTTACCAGGGCTCTTCAAAAGGTCCAAATTTTTCATGTTATGAGAGAGAGAGAGAGAGAGAGAGAGAGAGAGAGAGAGGGGCATTAATCTGGAACTTTGCTGTGGAGCTGTCAGAAACAGATTCTGTTGCTATTCGACCCACTTTGGATTATGCCTTACTGCTGACAAATTTTTTTTACTAAACATCTGTCTTAAAAAAAAAAAATCTTCTTTAAAAAAAAAAAAAAAGAACAGAGGTTGTGTGATATGGTGATTGGACTGTCCAGATTTTTAACCCCGTTTAGGATCATAGGAGGTTACTAGGCTAATGGTGCTAGGGCCTTTACAAGCCTAGACAGGAGTTCATCCCCAAAATGAAACCTCAGTCAGTACCTGTCAATGAGGGACACAGGTGGAACCTCTGGGACATATTTGTGGTTTCCCATCCACTCATCAAGGTTGTGCTTGAAGAGGGTCAGCAAGGTACTGTTTGACGTGCATGGGAAGTCTATTCCAGAAATGGGGCAGCCTCTGGGAGTCTAACCTGCTTCTCCAGCAGGTTTTGTTGATGTATATTAGATTCAGGCCTTTGTGCGGGCAATGTGCAAGGAGTTAAACTTGTGGATATGGAGCATCTCTAGTAGGGCAGGGTCTGAGATTGCCTTGTAGGAGAGACACAGATCACCTCTGATCGATCTTTATGGTACCGAGTAGAGTGATAGTGATTTGAGCCTCTCTGCATAGGACAGGTAATGGAGACCATGTGTTTTCTTTGTGAGGTATTTCTGTGGTCTTTCTATTTGATGCAGATGTTTGGAGAGGTACATACCAAACAGGGCATTATACTCCATTATTGGTCTAATGAGGGAGGAGTATAGAGAGGTTTTTGTCTAGCTGCAGACCCTTTACTTATGAGATGAACCAAGTAAAAGGTGTTTCTGCCCACTACTGCTACATGATGGTCGAATGTGAGATTATCAACCTGAGTACCCAGGTTTCTCACCACAGGTTGTGTGCTTAGGGGGTTTCCGTTGATATGGTAATCAGTAGGGGCCGTGTTTTTGCTGAATGGTATGATGCATTTTTTTGTGTTTAGTTTGAGGCCTTGACTTTAGCAGCAGTTACTGGTTGCTGTGAGACTGTCTTGCAGTATGTTAACATCATTTGGGGAGTCAGGGACATCACCCAACATACAGTCTGCAAACTTGGTCAGCCACAGTCCTTTTGTCTTTGCCTGGATCTGTGAGCAGTAGTGCCAAACAGTAGGGGTCCCCGGACAGATTCCTGGGGAACTGCACTAGTGACAGGTCTGCTATCAGAGGTGGAGGCACCTATTTTGACCTTGAGGATCCTGTCGGTGAGCTAGTTGGCCACCAGTCTGATGAGATGGGGATTTACACCAAGTTGTGTTAGCTTTTCGATGAATCCCGAGTATGGGATTGTATCGAAGGCCTTGGCCAAGTCAAGGTAAGCTGTATGTACTGACTTTCCCTCATCCAGGGCCTTGGTGACTGTCTCAAAGAAATCAGCCAGGTTCAGCAGGCAAGATCTGCCCTTGACGAGTCTAAACTGGGTGAGGTCAAGTGCTTGGTGATTGCCTATGTCCTTGTTTATGAGATCCATAATAATATGGTCCATGGCTTTACAGATCAGACTTGTCAAGCTAATGTGGCGATAGTTTCCAGGGTCAGTAATGACACCACCTTTGTGCAAGGGGATGACAATGTCACTTCTCCAGTCTGCTGAAATGAAACCTGTATTTAGGTTGTGGTTGAATAGTGTGCTCAGTGGCAAAGCCAGTTCTTGCTGGTGATGGTGCATAATGCATCCTGGGATGCTGTCTGGTCCCATGAAAGCTGTGTTCTTTGCCTTGGAATAGGGCCTTTAACACTTGATCTATGGAGATGTGAGGTGCAGGACAAGTATCGGGGATGTCACAAGGGCCTTTGGGGGGACGAAGTTTGTGCTGAACCTATCTGCTAGCAGGTTGGTTAAGTCAACAGGATCAGTGTAAGTGATATTGTTAAGATCTAATTTGGAACAAACCTGGGCTTTGCAGTGGAGGTTCCTGACATAACTGAAGAAGGCTTTGTGGTTTCCCTTAGTTTCTTAGGCTAGTTTAGATTCATAATTGGCATTTGAGGTGTTCACTAGTAATCTAATTTGCTTGTTGAGGCTAAGGAGGGAGTTTTTCCAATTTGGAATTTGTTCCTTTTTGCGCTTGGACAACAGTTTTTCCCTTTTGTTGTAAAGTCTGTTGATAGAAGGTGTCCCCCAAACAGGTTTGTTTTTTCTTGCGGAGCAGGTTTTAGTTCTATTGGGTGTGGCTGAATCCATGCAGTTGTACAGGTGCTTGTGTACTGTATTGGCGTACTGTTCAGCATAGTTGTCTGCATCCTGTGAAGGGGGCAGTGTTGTGAAGCTACTGATACCCTCCCGTAGGAGGTTGTATTCAGCTTTTGAGAATTTTTTAAGCTTGATTACGGCTGGGGGGGTTGGGTGGGATAGAAACTTCGAATGAGACAGTCTGATGATCTGATCTCACCAGGGAGGAACATAGTATGGGAGTGGCGCAGCGGTCGCCCATGTTGTTGAGAACCAAGTACAGAATATCTCCCCTTGTGGGGGATGAGATGAGATGAGCTGTTGTAGTTTGTTAGAACTGATGAAGTCAAGGAATTGTTAAGTGAATGCATTAGTGCAGGAATAGTTCACCCACTCTATGGTGGGGTAGTTGATGTCACAAAGGATCAGGGTGTTAGGCGGTACCTTGATGGAGTCAAATAGATCCAGGTAAGAGGAGTGGGGGTCTTGAGTCATGGAGGGGAGGGTCTATAACTGGCTATAACTTGGATGGGTGTCTTGCCAACTGTCAGTTGTACCAAGAGTAGTTCCAGTGCATCATGCTGGCAAACCAGTCTGGAGGTGTACCTGTCCTTAAAGAAGATAGAGACTCCACCACTCATAGCCTTCCCAACCTCATTTTGGGGTTGGAATGTATGGAATGAGGTATAGCCTGGTTAAGGCAGAGGTGCTCTCTGCAGCCCTGAACCAAGTTTCTGTGACCACACAGACATCGTCATCTTCCAGTGCAAGGAGAGCCTCCCGGATGTGCATTTTCAGATTAAGGCTCCTAGCGTTAAGCAGCATGACCTTCAATTTGCTTTTTGACAGATCTTTTGTGTTGGAATATTTTTCTTTGGGACATTGCCTAAAAAAAGGCACAATGGGGGAGGCAAGAGCCTTGGCCAGTATCCAGAATCCCAGTGGTGACAGGTGGAGGCCATCTGTGACAAAGCATAGAGGCCTGTCAACAATGTCATCCCAGGCAGACAAATACTGGATCTCCTTGGAATGACTCAAGAAACTAAGCCAATTGTTGAAGTCAATTATTTTTTTATTGGTATTGTGTTATTATTCTTGGTGAATGTAGGATGCTGCTTAGGGCTAGGGTCATACCTGCATGGGACACACACTCCGAGAGCTCAATCTTGTCTTTCTTCATAAAGTCCAGGGAGGTAAGTCTCAAGTCATTCACACCAACATGAATAATGAAAGAGGCATACTTGTATTTGTTATGGAGAGACTTAAGTGCATGAGTGATGTGGTGGATTCCTGACACCAGACAGACAACTGACTGTGACCTTCTCCTTTTCGAGCCTGGTGAGGGGGGCATCGGTGTGTCTCACAATTGTCACCAATGACTAGTATGTTTGGTTTATTGTTATGCTTGTCGGCTGAGATGGTTTATTGTTATGCCTTGTGGCGGAGATGGTTTATTGTTTTGGCTATGTGATGTGAGTGGTACGGTATTTGTGCTGGCAATCTCTCTTTGTCAGGAGTGCTGACTGTAGCGTGAGAAAGCATGGATTCCAGGTTACTGATGTAGATGCATTTCTCGTAAGAAAAATAATTATGTGCTAGGAGAAGAGGGCTGTCAGTAAGCATGAGACAGTTGCTAGACTGTCTCAGTATGCCTGTCGCGACCAGGCTGGCAGGAGAAACTGATGGGAATTGTCCAGACATAGTGTTCCGAATACTTGGGCGGACTTGCGGAGAATAGGTTTTGATAAGGGCTTGTCCACAAGAAACCTTCTTAAATGTTAAGTAACTGGCCTGAAGCACAAGTGCTAAAACCAAAACTAAGATGTTTAAAATAACACAAATTTAATCAGGCTACTAACAAGCAGTAATAAATGCAGCAGAATAGAAGCACTTGAACACTTAAGAGCATGCAGCAAAAGTAAGGTAATAAAGTACGAAGAACACAATTGCAGTAAAAGCAGCTGAATAAAGTGTAATTTTTTTTTTAGTGAAGAAGGAGGAAACAGAAGATACTTCAAAATTAAGAAACTAAGGGGGTTGGCGTTCCCAAATACTCTCTGTATTCAGTAGACTGAGCTGATGAGATGGGACAGGGAGGAGTGTCCAAAATTTAAGTAGCAAGGGGTAGTCCTTCCCAAATGATCTCACTGCACTCATTTGAGTGATCAAATGAGATGGGACTGGGAGGAGTGACTTAATCAAATGTACAGCAGGGGCGGACAATTCCAAAGCCACCAAGTTTGAGTACAACAGTTGGGAGCGAGGGCAGGAAAAACGGACAATGCAAACAGAGGACAGCAATAAACAATGAAGCAAATATACAAGTGCAGTATGGTGCAAATCAAGTGCAAAACACTATACTTATCAGTTTGGTATATCAGATGGTTATAGAATCTAACACAGCCAGGTTATTGGCTCTGACAATTTCACAGAAATGCAAGTCTTTTGTACCAGAAGTACAACAGAGAAAATAAACCTCAAGCAGTCAGAGAAACACAGAGAATGTTGGCCAATAGCTAACATCTTAGGTGGGCTTACTCCATAGAAAGGAAAGCGACCCCACATGAAACTAGCTACTGAACTAACCCTGCGAAACAATGCAGATAAAGACCAGCAGTAAACCATGAAGCAAATATATAAATGCACAGTGCAAATCAAGTGCAAAAAAAAGTATACTTGTATCAGTTTGGTATATCAAATGGTTATATAGTCCAACACAGCCAGGTAATTAGCTCTGCTATGTCAGCTCTGCACAATTTCACAGAAATGCAAGTCTTGCATACCAGAAGTACAGCAGAGAAAGAAAACCTTGGGCAATCCGATAAACACAGAGGTTCTAATAATGTTACAGTTTGTAGCAATTCACTGGCAGATCATTCAGGTCTCAAGTCAGGATGTGCTAGCAGACATTTGATTTTCAGACTTTGTTTCCTTAGTATGGTGCATCCTACTGCAAAACCTGTTATTTTGCTAACTTTCTAAAGTCTCCACAAAAAACACAAACTGCACCAAATGATGAATTTCAGGTAGTCATCCAATAGAGGCTGTCCAATTCAAAAATCCACAAGTCTCAGCCGTTCACTTCAACAGTTTATTAAAAAACACACAGCACAAAGAATATCGGATTAAGCGCTTTCATCTCTTGTCCAGAGACTTCATCAGAATTCTAAGTCTGTAAAGACAGTATTTATATACCCCCCCCCCCCACCAAAAAATGAAAAGTGTGTTTGAGAAGTATGATCATAATGTTCTTATGATCCGATCGTCTTCGGTACACTGTGCTTCTGCCAGATATAATTTCATTCCTCTCAGCTGTCCAGATTTTCACAAAATGTCCAGATTTTTGCCTTTTATTTTTGGTCTGTTCTTCATAAAATGTGTGATTTCCTGTTCTTTGTGGTGAATTAGTGAGGACTGGATTCACTAAATAATGACAGGCATTTGAGATTCAATCTTCTTATCCTTCAGAAAATGTATGGTAAGATAGTACCCTTATTCTACCAACTTTCTAAGTTTATAAGAGCAATATTTAAAATTTGTCCAGATTTTTTGTGATATGGATCAGAGCTATGCATACCTTCCATCTGAACATATTTGCGCTGAATGTCTTCATTTTTGTTTCTTGCTCATGCAGATTGAGAGCTATGGTATCTGATGATGCCATTGGCTGTCCCTGTTCATATCCAATGTAGGTTTTTTTTTTTGACGGATCCATGCCTGTTATAGTTATCTCTTACTCTTGGTCGGATCCTAAGTCTTAAGATACAAAAAAAACTGATGTCGGTTCCAGTCTACCTCCCAACAGTGCAGCTTTTTGCAGGCAAATCACAGAGGATTGAAGTCAACAAATAATGCCACGTTTCAGTTTCAAACTTCATATCTAGCAACTTTCTAACTTTGTATGAGCATTATTTAAAATATGTCCCTACTTTTCAACCTGTGCCCCCCCCCCCCCCCCATTATTTTAGGCTTTGTCCACTTTTCTTCTGTTAAGAGGTTGAGAGATGTATTCTGGAAAGCACTAGCATACCTCTCAAATGTACAGATTTTTGCAGGATGTCCAGACTTTTGCCTCCTATCATTGATCAATTTTTCATAGGATTGTGGTTTTTCTGATAAATTAGTGGCAAATCATTACTGATTAAAATTAGAAAATAAATTTGTCTCCGTTTTTGGGCCTTTGTCCCACTTCTTTTTTTTTTTTCAGCTTTGTCTAGATTTCCAGATTTCTTACTCTGATGTTGAAAGGTATGAGCAGTATCTAGCTTTCCTCTCTGGTGGTCAGATTTTCAAGTCATGCCTTCTGTAAGTCCTTCAGAAAAATGGAGGTGTCCAGTTTTCAGACCTTTGTCCATGTTTTCTTCGGGGTTGAGTTTGAGTGGTGGTGGTCAGACGTCTGATCTGGAGTTTTCGGGCTGCCTTCAGATCCTAGTCCCCTTTAGGTTAGGCAGACATGCCTGTTGTTAGACCCAAGGGATTCAGCTGTTGTCCCTCCCTTGAAGCCAGGATCTTTAACCTTGACAAATAGTGTCTGAAACTTTTCCTTTGGCACCTTGTGTCAGATCCTGGTTTTCCCTTGAATCCGAGACTTTTGACTCTTACCAATTCTGGGGTTTTTCATGGTTGCACTTGGACATTTGGATCCAACAGGCAGACTTGACAAAGGGACACCTCTCTCCAGTCCTGAAGGTTTGGATCCAGTGAACTTCGGTTGTACATTGTCATGTTTTGAAAACCAGCTCTTCCCATTTTTTCTCTCACTTGACTCCTTTGGGAGGGTAAGGATGAGATATAAGTGCTGCACAGCATTGGAATGCAAATGGCACCTGTGTACAGGAAAGTTGCGTAATACGAGTCATTTCAAAATAACCACTGTCAGAGCAGAGTTCCACTGGCTGTCCTGAAGCAGTGTCTCAGATTGTGGACAGCTTTGTCACTTATGTTTATAGATTCATAGGTTGGTACTGGGCTATCTGCCCGAAGGCATATATTAGCCCAGCCATGTTGTGTGGTATTCACCTCCCCTTTAGTAGTTCCCTAGACCATTGTACTAGCAGCTAGTACCCTTGGCCCCTATTTAGTAGTGCTGTTGGTGTGATCCCCGGTGTAAACTTTCTGTTACCCATCCACTCATCAAGGTTCCTCTTGAAGAGTGATAGTGAGGGGCTCTGTCTTACGTAGATCGGGACCCTGTTCCATAATAAGGGAAGTCTCTGCAAAGGGAATCTGTCCCTCCAGCATGTTCTATTCATTGTTGTGTTGAGGTTTATATCCCTAGAGCGTGTAGCTCGAGTAGGTTTGGTTTCGCTAAGATGGAGCATGTTCAACAATTATGGGTTGCACATGGCTCTGTACGTTAGACAGAGATTGCCTCTGAGAAGGCGGTATGCAACAGAGAACAGTTTTAGCTTTTTCAATCGTGCTGCATAGGGCAACTGTTTGAGGCCAGTAATCCTCTTGCTTAGGTACCCCTGTGGTCTCTCCAGCTGCTGGAGATGTCTAGCCAGGTACATTCCAATTGGTGCATTGTACTCAATAATGGGTCTGATGAGGGAAGAGTAGAGGGGCACCATTACATCCTTAGATCTTGATGTGAACCCTTTCGTGATCAGATGGGTCACATAGAAGGATTTGCTAACCACTTTGGCAACATGGTTATCAAAGGAAAGCTGACTATCTACTTGGGTCCCTAGATCCCTTATTTCTTCTTCAGATTTCAGGGGATTACCTCCTATGTTGTAGTTTGCGGGCACTCTGTTTTTTCCAAAGGGGATTACTATGCCTTTTTTGCATTTAGCTTGAGACCATGGCTTTGACACCATGCATCAGTCTCATTTAGGCCCTTCTGGAGGATCCCCATGTTGGCCGGAGACTCTATTATAGCACCCAGTTTGCAGTCATCTGCAAACTTAGTCAGCCACAGCCCTTCCGTGCTTGCCTGTACAGGAGGGCCCCAGGACAGAGCCCTGAGGTACACCGCTCGTTACTGGTCTGGATTCGGACATAGATCCCGCTACTCTTACTTTATGGGATCTGCCTGAGATCCAGTTTGCGATCCATCTTGTGACGTAAGGGTTTATGCCCAGGCTGGTGAGCTTATCAATAATACCTGAATGGGGAATGGTGTCAGATGCTTTAGCAAGGTCAAGGTAAGCCGTGTGTACCTCCTTTCCCTTATCTATAGCCTGAGTAACTGTCTCAAAGAAATCCACTGGGTTATACTTCGGTGTTGTTACTTTTTGGATTGCTGTATTGTCTGACACGTTTACAGGGCTGCTGGGAGGTCTAGTTTAAATTTGCTTAGATCTCTGTCTGTTGTTGACCCTTCCAAGGTTCTACCATCAGTACTTTTTCAATCAAACTATATTACAAAGGTCGACTAAGTTCAGAGAATTATCATCACAGGTTGTATAATTCCCCTTCTTTTCCTAACTCCCATTCTATAAGACAAATCTTTGTTGTTCTACCACTGCATCACTGAAAACTGCAATGAATACTAAAATAATAGAAATAAAATAAATAAAAATTAAGTATCTTTGCCGCTCGCTTTCTCCTTCCTCTTTCTACACAAGGATGGTTGGATGTGACTCATGGTTCTTCAGTTTTTCAGCTATCATATAAAAGCAGGAGGACTATCTAGGGGAGGCTTCAGCCTTTGGAAGTCTTTTTCGTCAGTTTGGAGTGCTTTCCTTTAGCCTCTCCTCAGCTCCAGGATGCTCACCAAAATTATGCAGTGGTAACAGTTCACTTGAGTTGATTAATTACAATTCAACCCATTTCATTCGGCAGGCTTTCACATTATGCTTAGTAATAATATTTGTAGTTTTCTTTCAGCATATCAGTGATAAATTCGTTTCCCTTTACAGATTTATTAGAATAATTCAGGTAGGCACACAGCTCTTTCTGTGGTGGAGGCGATTATAAATAATTTTACAAAGTAGTCCCCTCGTCCTTTCACATCCTAAAACCATGACACTTCAGTAACTCGGTACAACAACAAACTAGACCAACCAGACTTATCCCGGGTGTCAAAAAACCTAAGAGAGTGTGTTGTAATGGATTATGTCTTGCATCTGCTCTCTAGTGGCAGCACATATTCCTGTCATAGCAAACTAACTAAGCAGGTCCCTTTTTTGTACTACCTCCTGGGTTGTTTCTCTACAGTTATGTGATGGAAATGATTGATCACAGCTATGTGGAACAGTACAGTAATCCTCTTTGGATCCTACTGTCCTTGTCAGACTGTTTCCCTTTTTAGTCGATGGACAAACTTACTCTTATTGCACCTTTACTGACCATTATAAATATGTTAATTCTAAAATTTAAATCTTCTAAGACCTTGTCTCATAAGCCATCGTCTTCTTCCTTAACTTTGGATTCCCCATAGAGAGGTCTTCTAAAGATGTGATTTCAGGCTTTAATATAAAAAATACTAAGTTACATGATCTGACTACCTCTTCAGATTGAAGAAAGACAAGTTATCTGAACAGATTTTGTCAGATCTGACACATTCCAAGCCGGACCCATCCTATGGCTGGACCGTCTACCTTAAATAAACTTGTCTAGGACATAGAATCCACAGTGTGTTGATCCCCCCCAACATACATTCTCCCCTTTCTTAGAAAGACACAGATCTTCATCTGTATATTCCACTTTTTCTTCAGAAGCCTCTCAGAAGATGACTCAGAAATCAGGAAGGGTCTCTCAATGCAGTTTTTCAGACTGCAACTCACAGCTGTCCCTAGTATTATATAAGATTCCATAATTCCTCCCAAATTCATACAATATGGTGACATTTAGTTTTAGTAGGTACCATCTGCTGACAGTCCCACTGTACATATCTGATTGCACCTTGCAAATTAAATTTCATGCTACATATTTTCAAAGAAAAAGGAGAAAGATAGTCATGTTGGGTACTAAATCTTCACTCCTTCGTAAGGTGGTGCATGAGTTTATAACTAAGGAAGAGACTGCATGTTCCATTTACTAGTTCATAAACAGTTATGTTCCTAGCTGATGTGTGTGTGTGTGTGTGTGTGTGTGTGTGTGTGTGTGTGTGTGTGTGTGTGTGTGTGTGTGTATATATATATATATATATATATATATATATATATATATATATATATATATATAATCACATTAGAAAGTCTGTTCAGCCAGTCTTTCCTATGAACAAAACAAGCTGGCAAGTATATCATAAATGTGATCCTAGCCAGATAGATTGACAACTTGCATTTCATTTATCTATAACAAAGGACTTTCTTTCCTTACCATATCACGGAAGGATCGTTCAGTCAGATCTGTGATGACTACTGCTATTTTTACAGTCTAGAATCTCTATAGATGATATAGGTATGGCTACATTTTGGTCAAATCCTCATACCTTTATCATTTATTACAATTAGATCTGAGGTTGAGGATCAATATAAACTTTGGCTCAGTCGTACTCAGAAATATCAGTCCTTGATGTCCACCCACAGGTTCATATAGCTAGGGAATCTGACCCATAGATTGAGGATGAATGAAAATTGACATCATCAGATAAAGAAGTCGTGTGCTTATCATAACGTTCCATCTGTGTTGTGGGGGTCCGAATGGAGAGGGGAGTCAGCAAGCAAAGGAGAGTAGCACTGGTGAAATTGATGTCATACTCAAGTCTTGGTGAGTACTTTCACAAGGTGGACCCTGTTTTTCACAAAGTCTCACCAAAACGACACTGATATAGACTGTATTTATATAGCATATACCATGGACAGAAGTAGGTCAAAACTTAGATAGCTGGGTGCACAAGACCCAGGATAAAAAAGTGCCCAGTCTTGGTAGGCTCACTGGTGCCAGTACTGGAAAAAATGACAGTGTAGAATCCTCAAAATATGGAAACATTCCTACAGTGGGGCAAGGCCCAGGGGGAGGATGCCCCCCCCCCCAGTGGAGAAGAAAGCAGTCCACAAAAATAATAGAGACAATAGAGTGGACTATTGTGGATAAGAAAGAAAGTATTGTTACTATTATGCAAAAAGCCAAGAATTTCCAGGCACAAGATGTACAGAAAAATTAAGAAAGAAATTAGAGGAAAGAAAACTACTTCCACAAGAAAAACTGTCAGAAGCTTCAAATAAAAATGTGTGTTCATTAATGGAACAGATTTGTGAAAAACAGTATATAGACCAAGAAAGTTTGATCTGTTTGGGAAAAGAAGCTTCTGGAGAAGGGCAAAAATATAAACAACAAAACCTAGAGATTTTTGAAAAGTGTTGAAAAGAAATGTGGACATGGGAAAGAGAGATTTGTATGGTACAATATTTATGCAAAGGTGAAAGCCAAATCAGTGTAAAGAATGCAGCCCCAAATATATTCAAAGCAATATAGGCAAAAGCATACAGATATGGAAAATTTTGCAATAAAAAAAATATATATCACAAAGAGGGAATGTTGAAAAGAAGACTAGTAAAGTAGAAGTTAAAAAAAAATAGAAGTCGCAGCTATGGAGTGCCTGTGAAGTAAAATATTTATTTGGTGTAGGTTTAATGCAGGTTGCACTACAGCATGATGAAACTAGTCCCCAAAGTAAGGAGAAACAAGAAGATCAGAAGACATCTGAAGCAGAAATATGGACATGGGAAAGAAAATGAGATTTAATGTAGTGTAATATCTATGGAAAGGAGAAAGAAAAACTAATCAAATATCTTTGATGCTGCTCTTTTTATATTGAAGAAAAATACAGGCAAAGGAATCCAGACATGGAAAACTTTACAATACAAAAAAAAATAAGAAAAGCAGAAAAGGAGATTAGTAATGGAGAAGTCAAAGAAATAGAAACTGAGGTTAATGGAGTACCTGCGAAGTGCAGGATTCAGTATAGAAAATCTAATTCAGAAAGCACCACAACAGGATAGAGCAATGTGCATCCAAATTGAGGGGAAACCAGTGGCATGGGAAGCAATTGGTCAGGTGCCATATGAAGATATTTTGGAGCCTTCCACAGGAAACTAATATAAACGTTCACTTGAAGTTAAACAGCAAGGGAAGGAACAGGAAACTCTGATGCAGTCAATGTTGATGAGTGATACGCCAGTGAGTTCCCATATGACAGAGCATAGGATGTCACCGGATGAAATTGAAGAGTATGTGCCACAGGAAGATGCTGTCGAACTTTCTATAGAATGCCTGCAGGAAATGGAAAAGAAAGTGAAAGTCAGAAGTTTGACAAAATAAATAAATACAGTAATTAGGACTGTCCATAGAGATCCATGCGATATAACAGAAGTAAAGAGGATATATTATTGTGCCGCTAAATTAATAACTGATACATTTCTACCACAAGAACACAGGGTAGTGAGGGAAAGGAAGGGGAGAAATCAAATACCATCATGGAAGTATCGAATAGAGAAAACTATAAAGCAATTAAGACAAGAAATGTCATTGTTAGAAGAGTATAGAGGAGGGGACAGATCAACAAAAATAGAACGATAGACATGATAAAAGAAATGCACAGTATTAGATTAGGCTCTGTCATGCACTATCGCAAATAAATTAAAAATCTCATCACAGGCGGGAAAACTTAGAAGATACCCAGATAAATGCAAAGGAAAATTACAAAATAAGCAATTTATTGATGACCCAAACAGGTTTTATGGAGAATTGGGCAAAAAGGTAAAAGGAATTGAAAGACCACCAAAAAAAGAAGAAATAGATACGTTTTGGAGAAGTATTTATGAAGATCCTATGAACATAACAAAGATGCTAAATGGATAGAAAAAGTAAAAGAAATAAGAAGAAGTTTAAAGGTACAGGATATGAAATGGGATGAAGTAACAGCCAGAGAGACTAAAACAAAGTTAAAAAAAGCCTCTTAATTTGAAAACCCCAGGCCCAGATGCAGTACCTAACTTCTGGTTAAAAGTATTAACATATTTGCATGAAGATTTACCCATGAGTAAGAACCATTTATATATGCACCCCAATCAGACACCAGCATGACTAACAGGAAAAACAATGCTCCTACTTGAGTGAACCTGCAAGCTACTCTAAAAATTATAGACCAATAAACTTGCCTTCTGATGACGTATAAACTATGCAGTGGAATTGATGCAGACAGACTTTATAATCATTTAGAAGAAAACTCAGTTATAGCAATAGAACAAAAAGGAAATGAGAGTCGTATGGAACAATGTGGAACAAAGGATCATTTGTTAAATAAAATCATATGGGAGAACTGTAAAAAGGGAAAGAATCCAAGTATGGCGTAGATTGACTACAAAAATGCATTTGATAATATCACACATTCATGGATAAGAGTGCTTAAAATTGTATCAGATACACCCTACACTGATTGATTGACTACATTACAGTGACCATGAAACAGTGGCACACCACTTTGTAATTAAGCCATGATAAAGGACAAATTATTATTCCAGGGAGAAAATTTCAAAGGAGGATATTCCAGGGTGACTGTGTCACCCTTAACCCATTATGTAGGCCATAGCTATAATTTGGCTCTTAGAAAACAACTAAGTGTAAAGACTTCTCGTCTTCTTTTTGTCGATTTAAAACTGTATAGCTCATCAGATGAGGAACTGAAAGTACAACTGCACATTGTCAAACTTTTTCAGATGATATAAGAATGTCATTCAGTCTTGATAAATGTGCAAAAAGCAACCTTTAAAGCAGGAAAACTGCAGCACCAAGAAAACATTAGTTTGGGACAAGAATATGACATTAAAGGACTTGAGCAAGAGGTAGTGTGTAAATATTTGGGAATTGAAGGATCGACAATAAAACATGAACAAATGAAAATAAAACTTAGTAAAGAATACTTTAGAAGACTCAAATTAATCCTGAAAACAGCATTGACATGTAGGAATAAAATTCAGGCTTTGAACCTATTTGCTCTTCCTCTCCTTTTTAGGGTGATTGACTGGCCCCAACATGTGTTTGATAGCTTAGACAGGAAGCCAAAAAGGATGCTTCATGTTCCCCAAATGATTTATAAAAATCATTGGTATACCAAGATTATATATTCCTCGTTCCGAAAGAGAGATGGCCTCATTGAAACTGATTACATGTATAGATCTGCAGTTGTGGGACTGCACACATCTGCTGACCTCACAAGACCCAAACGTAGTGAAAGTTTTGAAACATGAGGAGACTAAATCTAAGGTGACTTCTCTGCTTAGTCTAGCAGAAGCATATTATCATCAAGCTGGAATGGAATTCAAACCAGAAGTAGATAAAAATCAGGCAGCAACTGAATGTGCCAAAAAATAAAAGAAAGAATATAAGGTGAAGGACCAGATGAGAAGGCAAGGAATGTGGAAAATGCATAAATATAGTTGCAAGTATAGAAAAAAGAACCTTATGTTGATCAGGATTGAATGCTAGAATGGTTAAGGAGAGGCAAATTCAAACCAAGAGATCAAAGGTTAATATTAACGGCCCAACATAGTGGGCTACGTACAAGCTGGTTTACAATGTTCATTGACTATGTGGGAGAAATAGGCAAATGTTAAGTTTTGTAAAACAGAATTGGAAACAGTTGTACACCTTGTTGCTGGTTGTGACATACTAATGGCAAAAGGACCGTATACTGAATGGCATGATAATGTTGCAAGGCTGTTGCACTGGGAATTGTGTAAACATGGTATTGAAGTGAGCTGAAACATGAGCCACAAAGCATCATAGAAAATGAAGTCAACACCACATGGGATCACCCATTACCAGTGGTTCAAAAGAAGAAACTGGATGTAGTGGTCCATGAAATGAAGACAGTAGTATTGATCATTGAAATTGCCACACCTAGTGACTACAGTGTTTTGTGTTCAGAGAGAGACAATAATAAAATATCAGAATTTGCCGGCAGAAACAAGAGCAATATGGAAGAAAGCTACCCAAACAGTAGTAGGAGCAACAGGTCTTATAAAAAAGAGAATCTACAATCGTATTTAGATATGTTAGCAGTACATGTAACCCCATGTGAATTGCAGGAGGAGTCACTACTGGGCACATTGCATGTGCTGTGAAGAAGACTTCTGGCTGACATTAAAGATTGAAACAATGCCAATTTCATGAACTTTAATCGTACTTTGGCTTAGGAATGGAGTCCGTTCCCATCATGGTATTAGAAACTCAAAAGACTCGGAGAAATTAAAAACTAGGGAATCTGACCCATAGTGGAGGATGAATGAAAACTGACAACATCAGATAAGCAAGTTTTGTGCTTATAGCATTCCATCTGTGTTGTCCATTTTCAGTCTTCAACTCTCCCCACCCACCATCCCCCATTCCTTTCTAATTTCTGACTTCTGGAGAAGCAATAGTCTTCAACACACTGCTATCCATTGTGTTGAGTTCCAAATATGGCATCTCCTTCCATATTTTCTTAATTGATTTGTGGTGAAATGAGATTCCCTTCTCTAGGTTTATCTATCTCATTTATATTCTACTGGTTAATAGTTATTCCTTTACGGTCTTCCTGTCAAGCTGACAACAGGATCTGAGGGATGCTCAGGGTAGTGCATTGTGGGTGGGGAAGAATCTTGAGAGCTTATTAGAGGTCGCAAATTAGTGTAACTGCCGAGTCAGATCCGAGGATCGGATGTGGGCCCATAGATTGAGGAAGAATGAAAATGGACAATACAGATGGATCGTTATGGTAAGTATATAACTTCTTTTTATAGATGAAGTACCCAAGTTCCCTGACAGAAGTCTATCAGCGCATTTATCCTTATGATTTTGTCAGACACAATTCTCAATGAAGAAAAAACAAAAGGTCACACACACTTCTTCTCAGGCTGTGGGGGTCTGTTTAAAATCCATTATGTTTTTAAGACTCTTCAAGTTACTCCTGCTGCTGTTCCTCCTCCTACCCTTCTTTAGAGGCAGAGGGATTCTTCCTCTGAGAATGAAGATTAGGATTCAGATGGTGATTCTCTGGTATGTTCTTCCCAAATCCATTCCCTTATGCCTGTAGCTTCTGATGAAGATGACATTCTGTCCCTTGACTCTCCTTTAGAGGATCTCTTCATGATACAGTGGTTAAAGTTATGCAGCATTTCAAATCAGGACACAGTAAGATCACTGATGTACAGCATTGGTACTATGATCTCTTTGTCATGGGTGCTTCAAAACCCTCAGCCCTGCCCTATATTCTGGAGGCACATTTGGATACCTATACAATTGCTTCTTTAAATCTTGAATGTCAGCCTCCTGCCCATAAGAAACCAGATGGATTTTAAAAAGTACCCAATAATCAAACATTTCTTTATAAAAATCTCTTATCTGACCCACCTGTGATTTCCTTTACTACAGAAAAAGAAAAAACACTGTTGTCCTCCTTAAGTGTTAAACAAAGACCAAGATAGCAGGGCCATGGACAGGTATGTTAAACAAGTTCATACCTCTGCTACCTTAGCCTTTAGAGCGGTCAGTTACCAGACCCATGTGAGCAGGTACCTTTTATTCTGTCCTGTCTAATTATGGTGAAGTAATCAATGCCCTAACTGGAATCTGGTAAGTCTTTTGCTCTGACTTTGCTTAACTCTGCCTTTCGGGTGGCCAGGCAGTCTCTTAAGTGCAGTTTTAATGAGGCAGATGCATCTTCAGGGGTGTCTCCTTCAGGGTCGGTCATACTCTTGGTAGTCTTTACTGAGGATGTCAAGGCCAAACTGTTGAATTCTCCTCTGGATAAACGTATGTTTTCTGCATTACTTTGTAGATCTGGATCTGCTGTTGTGGATCTTTTTAAAACCTTGCAAGAAAAGGGGAATGTTATACAGGACTTGAAGCAGATTGTTTCAATCCCCAATGCCCAGGTTCCAGAGGAATTATCCAGATAAGGTTTGCTCTTTTTAAGGGGAGATCATAAGCAGCCCCAGGAAGGCAAAATGGATAACAAAAGATTTAAAGATAAATCAGGACAGGATGCCAGGGATTCTGAGTCCTCCTTTCCTGACAGATACTGTCTCTTATGATTCTCTCTGTTTACCCCCCCCCCCTTCCCCTTGCCAATGTCTCCCTACCCCCTTCACTTGGCCAGATCTCCCTATCCCAAGGGACTCTCACTTTCTCTGTCTCTTCCAACCTGGAATGCAGTCACTACAGACAAGTATGTTCTCTCTCTATTGTAGAACAAGGGTACAGAATGTCACAAAAGATTCATCCTCCTTTACTGGAATCACTCAACCACTTTTAGGTATGAGGGTTAGTATAATGGCTGTGGTGTTTACCCCATAAACACAAGGTACAGAGTTTGATCCTTGCTTTTCAGGGGAAATTGGCTAGGCTTAAAATTGTCCACAAGAGCCGCTAGCCTAGTACAAACCTATGTGATTTGTCTCTACTCAGCTAGGCTGGGAATTTTACTCCAGAATGTTCTTGGTCCACAAAAATGAGGGCTCTTAAAGGACAATTCTTAATGTATCTGAACACCTTATTGAATGTTCCAAGCTTCAAAGTGCTAATGTTTCAAGTCCCTCTTCCTCGTGGTCCTTCCTCTGTGTTTTTTTTAGTAATTTTGGACTTGAAAGATGCCTATCTTCACATTCCTGTCCACCTGTTTTCAGGAAGTGCATGATATTTTCTGCTTCTTGATCCCATTTGTAGTTTTCTGCTTCACCTTTTGGACTTTATGTGGCCAGAAAGGTATTCACAAAGTGTCTAGCTTTTATAATAGCCTTCTGCAGATTTCAGGAATCCGAATATTCGCTTACTTAGATGACCTGCCTCTCCAGGCTCCTTTTCAGACACTCTCTTCTGATGGATCTCTATTTCACAATGAACCTTCACAGTATGGGGTTCACCTTGGACCTAAAAAGGTTTTGGCTTCTTCACAAGACCTGATCTTCGTAGGGTGTAGAACGACTACCCTAGCAATGGCCTCTTTCCTTCCCTCAGACAAGGTTCTCTTTCTGATAAAGTTAATTCGGGCATTTCTTCCTTTGCAAATAACCTCAGCAAGAGAGTATTTGAGAGCTTTGAGGTGCATGGTGTCAACTATTCCCATGCTTTTGTATGCCAGACTCCACATGATGAAGTTGCAGTGCTATCTGAAGTCAGTTTGGCTTTGGCACTGCCACCCCTTCATCTCTTACCTGCATCATAAAGGAGTTACTTTGGTGATTCAACCAGATTTCTCTCAGTCCAGGAGTATTTTTTTCTGGTTCATCCCCTTTTCTAAGAGCTCTATACAGATGCATATGACCTGTAATGTGGAGTCTGTTTCAACATTATGATCCAGATGGTTTGTTCTGCCAAAGAAGGGAAGGACATATAAAAATAAAGGAGAGAGAAAGCTACGATTCTGAGCCTTCAGTTCTTGAATATTCTTTGGAATCCAGGCCCTCGATGGATATTTGCAGACAACTTCATGGTCACATGGTACATAAGCAAGGGGATACCAAGTCCTCCTGCCTTTGCATACTAGCCTTTATGACATGGGAGATACCCATTCAACACAACTTTCTTAAGGCAATTTACATTTCCTCAGAAAAGGACACAGTGGCAGACACCCACAGCAGATACAGGGCAGATCATCATGAATGGATGGTAAACAGAGGTGGTGTTAGACATTGGCCATTGGTGAGGTATTCCCAGATCTTTTAGTGAGCTGTGCCGCCTGGTATGGAAGACAGATAGGTGTTTTTCTTGTAAGGGGAGATTCCTCAACACCTTACCTCCCCTACCTCTGTTGCCAAAAGTCCTTCACAAAATTATGAAAGGCAAGAAGAATGTCTTGCTGTTGTGTCCATGTTGGCCCAGGCAGCATTGGTTCCACCATTTCCATCTGTCCAGGGACAGTCATTACAAGTTACCTCACAAGATAGACTTGTTCACACAGAACAAGGGCAGTCATATTCATCCTCCTCTCCAAACTCTGCAATTAACTCTCTGGGTGATGAGATTTTTGATTCCTTCCAGGCACCACTTTTCAAGTTATGTATTTTAGGTTTTACAGGAGGCTAGAAAACTACTAGATTTTATGTTTCAAACTGGAAGAGGTTTTCTTTGTGGTGTCAGTGGAAGAAATAGGACCCTTTTCAAGTGAAGAATCCCTACTGTTTGTCCTTAATGGTTTGATTTACTCACCTCTGAACTGGCATAAGCTCGTATGTCAACCACATCTGCTTGTGTGCCTGCAGATCCACCTCTTTTTGCACAATTTGATTTTTTTAAGGTGTTCTTCCCATTAGATCACCAATAAAGGCTGCTCCTCCTCCTTTGGATCTTAAATGTGTTCTTTTCAGGCTTGTTGGCTGTTGGTGAAGCACCCTCCAAGAGGAAAGAACGCTGAGAGAAGAAGGGAGCCACTTTTGAGATTTTAAGTATTTTTTCTCTGTTTATTTGCTAAGTTTTTCTGCATAGCTGCCTAGCTTGAGCATTTTCTCCCTTGTTAAACTTGATTTCTGTATTAGTAGCTGTATTTAGAGCACAACCAAAAGCTGTTTGCTGAATTTCCTGTTTGCACTTAATTTTAAATCGTTTTTTTCTTAAAACTTGCATATTTTCTGTCCTTGACCTAGCACTCTTGTGTGGGGTCATTTACTGCACTGTTATAACTTGATATTACTTGTGAACCTCTGCTATCTTGCTTTTTTCCCACTTTTCTGAGAGTTAAAAAAGTTCAGTTACAGGCTTGCTGTTCCTGAACTGTTTGAAAGTTTCTGTGAGGCCAGTTTTGCTTGGGCTGAAGGAGGGTCTCTCTGTTGATCAGTGGCAGTGAATAACATTGAGCAGCTTCCCTGCCCCCCGTAGAGGTGGTTACTGACTTGAAACTGTAGTTTTATTGTCCGTTTTGGGTCTATTCCTGCGTCTTTCCAGCCCCTGCTATCAAGCACGCTTTAACGCGGAGTTGCCACTAGAGCAGTGCCGGTTAAACAAGGTTAAACTCTTTGTGGCTCCAGAAAGTCTGTTCTTCAATTTTTCCCTTAGAACTGCTCTGTTAGGAACCTAAACAGTTTACACCTTCACTAAAAAGTGCAGCACTTGTTCCAAATAGCTTTTTCTTCTCAAAAAGCTCAGCACTTGTCTTATAAGCATATCCCTTGTCTTATAAGCATTCTCTTTGCAGGTCAAGCACTCCTATATTATACAAATCTCTCACTAGTAAACCCCCCCAGGAGTGCCCACTTCCCTGCTAAGCCCACTACTTTTCTGTCTCATACCAACTCATAATTCTTTCTAGCATGTCGAAGGGTCAGATGCTGGCGTCCTCTCCTGCCCAGTTGGTGAATCTGGGAATTCTGAGACAATGTTACAATTGCCTCATGTACACGGACAACCCTCTCCTCCTCCCACGTAACACTAACACTTGTGAGAGATGCAGCTATTTAGCCAGACTGGAGGCTGAGCTCTCTCAACTCAGGACTGGCAAGACCAGGCAGGAGGAGAAGGCAACTACACACACCACAATACCAGTCTCACATAACTCAACCACACTACTGAATCAAACACATAAACACACTAAGACATACTCGGAGGCTCTGAGTAAAAATTTACCTAAACAGCAGAGGCCTCCAAAGCAGACACCCAAGCAACTGCAAACTCAATACACCACACAAACAACACATAAACAACAAAATCAGTGTGCAAAGCAGTCACTGCCCTTAAGGCCAAATACAACACCAAACATTCTTGTCATAGGTGACTCCATAGTCAGACACACTGACATCCCGCTCACCAGACTGAGTAAGGAGAAGGTCACAGTAAGCTGCCTGTCGGGCGCTAGAATCCGCCACATAACGCAAGCACTCAGGTCTCTCAACAGCAGGTACAAGTACGACTCAGTCATTGTCCACGCTGGTGTCAACGACCTGAGACGTACCTCCTTGGACTACATGAAAAGAGACATTGAGGAGCTCTCTGATTATGTAGCCCAGGCAGGTATGACCCTGACCTTGAGCAGTATCCTACCTTCACCTAGAATGATGCCACAATACAGTGATAAGATGATCAGCTTTAATAATTGGCTTAAATTCTGGTGTCATTCAAAGGGGATCCAATGTCTGTCTGCCTGGGATGACATGCTGGACAAGCCACGCTGCTTCGCAAGGGACGGCTTGCACCTGTCACCCCTAGGCTTCCGGATATTGGCAAAGGCTCTTACCACCCCCATAGTGCCTTTTTTAGGCAAGGCTCAAATTCTAAACCTACCACCCTAGAACACAAAAAAGGAAAAAAACTAAGGGTAATGCTGCTCAATGCCAGAAGTCTCAATCTCAAGATGCATGCACTCGAGGCCCTTCTCAGTATGGAGAACATTGATGTCTGTGCTGTGACAGAAACCTGGTTCAAGGCTCCTGAGAGCACCCCAGCACTATCAGGTTTCACCTCATATCATGTGTTCCGGCCCCAAAATCCGGACAACACCAAGAAAGGAGGGGAGGTGTCCATATTCATAAAGGACACCCACACCTCAACGTTGGCGGCAATGCACGATGCATCGGAGACCATCCAGGTGCAATTAACCATAGGCAAGACTGCTCTGCAATTTGTAGCATGTTACAGGCCACCCTCTCAAACTCAGGAACCTCACATGGCCTTCCTGAAAACATTGGAGGGGATAAATGTATCTCCAAACACCATCATACTAGGTGATTTCAACTACCCTAATATAGACTGGGAACACTACTCAAGCCCAAACACTCTAGCCCAAAGGTTCCTGGAGTTCATAAACTCAAATGCCATGGAACAACTAGTCACCATCCCCACAAGAGGAGAAAACATACTTGATCTCATCATCACGAACATGGGATCACAATGTTCAACACCGGAAGTATACCCCTCACTGGTGAGATCAGATCATAAACTAATCTCGCTGGAGGTCCTCATCCCGCCCCCACCTGAAATAAAAAAGACCACAGTGACAAACTTCTCAAAAGCCGACTTCACACTTCTAAAAACTAGTGTGGTCTCCTTTGAGGCCCCTGAGCCAGTGGTAAACATTACTCAAACCGCTGAATCACTTACAAATGCCTTCTACCAGAACCTACAGGACTGCATGGATCAGGCAATCCCAAACAAAACTAAGACTCTTTGTACCAAAGGCAAGCGTCCAGTCTGGTGGACCCCAGCCATATACAAGCTCTACAACAAAAGGAGGAAGTTACTACAAGATAGAGCAAAATCCTTGAAAGGTAAGACACCTTTGATCATTATAAGTAAAAAACTAAGAGCTCTCATAAAATCATCCAAGGCAAATTTTGAGAGAAAAATCGCCAAGGACTCAAAAGACAATCATAAGGCCTTCTTTAGCTATGTTAGAAACCTAGGAGGAAACTCCCAGATATGCTCAGAATTAGTTCAAAATGATGTGAAGATTACTGATCCTACACACATTGCCAACATACTGGCTGACAGGTTCAGTGCAAACTTCTCCCCCTCCCCAAAAGGAGAGATATCTATACCAGAGGATTGTAGCCCCCAAACATCTCCAACACCCAGGTGAGAACTGCTCTCTCCAAGGCAAAAACACAGCATCCATGGGACGGATGGTGTCCCCAGCTGTGTGCTCCACGCACACAATGAGGAATTAAACCCGCAGTTAGGACAGCTGTTTAATCATAGCCTCACCTCAGGATACGAACCCAAGGACTGGAGGACGGCGACTGTGGTCCCACTTCACAAGGGCGGTGCCTCCACCAACCCTGGAAATTACCGTCCCATTAGCTTGACAAGCCTTATCTGCAAAGCCATGGAGAGGATCATAATGGAACTCATAAATAAAGACATAGGGAACTTGCAGACTTTGGATCCAACCCAGTTTGGCTTTGTCAAAGGCAGATCATGCCTTTTAAACTTGGTTGACTTTTTTCGAGACAGTCACCAAGGCCATTGATGAGGGAAAGGCAGTCCATACAGCCTACCTAGACCTGGCAAAGGCCTTTGACACAATACCCCACTCAGGTATCATCGAAAAACTCATCAGCTTGAATGTAAACCCATACATCACAAGATGGGTTGCAAACTGGCTAAGTGACAGAACCCACAGGGTCAGAGTTGCTGGAGCCATGTCAGACTCAAAGCCTGTCACAAGTGGTGTCCCACAGGGCTCAGTCCTGGGTCCACTCTTGTTCGGCATCTACTTTTCTGAAGTACAAGCAAACATAGGAGGGTTATGGCTGACAAAGTTTGCAGATGACTGCAAACTGGGCGCCATAGTCGAAAACACATCTGACACAGATATCCTTCAGAAGGGCCTCACAGAAACGGATAACTGGTGCCAGAGCCATGGCCTAAAGTTAAACGCCAAGAAATGCATAGTCATACCCTTCGGGAAAAACAAGGTTACCCCTAGCTACCATATAGGTGGCAATGCACTGAGCACAGAAGAAGTCATCAGGGATCTGGGGACCCAGGTTGACAGTAGCCTTTCGTTTGACACTCATGTTGGTAAAGTAGTTAGGAAAACCTTCTACATTGCCCACCTGATCATGAAGGGATTCACATCTAGATCAAGGGAGGTCATCGTCCCCCTGTACTCATCACTCATTAGACCTATGATTGAGTACAGTGCCCCATTCGGAATGTATCTGACCCAACACCTGCAGCAGCTGGAAAGGCCCCAAAAGTTCCTCACCAAAAGGATAAAGGGTCTCAAAAATATGTCTTATGCTGCCCGACTGAAAGAACTCCAGCTCTATTCAGTCTCATACCGCTTGCTCAGAGGTGACCTGTGCCTGACATATAAGGCCATGTAAAACCCAGATTTGATGAATATGCTTCACCTCAAAAAATCTAGATCCCTCAGAACCACAAGGGCGGGAGACTTCGGTTATTAATAGAACGTGCTGGAGGGACAGATTCATCACCCAGAGACTCCCTATGCTGTGGAACAAAATCCCGGTACATGTGAGGCAGAGCACCTCGCTGGCCTTGTTCAAGAGGAATCTTGACCAATGGATGGGAGATCGCAGATATACCCCAGGGATTACTTCAGTGTCACTGCTTGACAGAGGCACAGCAAAATAATAGGCATAGTTTTATTCAAACTAAAGGGGTGGCGAAAGCCACATAACTATGGGCTAGGCTTATAAATGCCCTTGGGCAGATAGCCTAGTATGAACCTATGAACCTATGGAAAAACTGGCCCTTGTGTCTTTTGTGCCAGCTGCCAATGCTTCCTTAAAGCTTTGTACTTGAAAAACTGTTTTGTTAGTGGTCCTTACTTCTGCTAAAAGGGTACCTGAGCAGCAAGCTTTGACTGTTCCACCCTTCCTTGTTTTCTATAAGGATAGGGTTATTCTGGAACTAATTCTTCATGCCCAAGGTAGTTCTTGCCCAAGGTAGTTCTTGTTATCCTTGAACCTACCCATTAATCTCCCCTCCTTTTTCCTTCTTTGCAAAACAGAGGGGGAAGAGTTTTTCATTCATTGGATGTGCATAGACAACTTAGATTTTACCTGAACAAAAATTTGGCTATTTGTCTCCTTTCAATAAAAGAAATTGGGATTGCCAGTCTTAAAGCAAATCATTTATTTATTGGATTTACAAAGCCATTTCCTTTTGTTTCTCTTTTCATGGGAAACCACTTCCCACCTCTGTTAAGGCTCATTCCAAATGGACAGTAGCATCTTGTAGGGCATTCTTCAAGGGTCTAGATTCTAGAATTTTTCTTGAGGAAGCTACTTGGTCCTGTGTCCACACTTTCGCTAAACATTACAAGTTGGATGTGTTTTCTAGACTACCTCCTCCAGACCAGACTTGTGTTTTCTATAATAAGATTTGCAGCTGCAGCAGTGAATATGGAATGATAGTACAGTGTTATCAGACCTTACCATAGCAGTAGATGTCCTACTGATCACTGTTGCAGTATTACATCCCTCCCTCCCCTTCTTCCCCTTTCGTCTTGTTCTGTCTTTTCTGGCTGAGGTGGACTTCTTCCTTACTTTTTTCCATCTCTTTGGCGGAGGCACGTACACATGTAAATAATTACTTCTCCTCCTGATCAGTGTTTTTGGTTGAAGGCAAGCAAGTTCTGAGGTAAATCACTCTCGTATGTCACTTGTATACCTTTGGGATTAGGGCGTACTTCAGACGTGTGGTGTGAGAGGAATGTGCCCGTGCTTTGGTGGGCTGGCCAGATATAATGACTGTCCTTGACAGGATATTCCATCTGTTAGTAACACTGCAACAATGATCAGTAAGACATCTACTTTTATGGAAAGGATCCAGTGTTGTCTGTTGACTGGATGTGCTCAACAGATCTCCAGGATGCTAGCTGTCATGTGAAAACAGAGATCACTCCAAGAGATTGGTCTGTTTCTGGCTGGGAGCCAGTCACTATCCATTCAGAGCCCTGCCTTTTGGTCTCACCACAGCTCTCAGATTGTTTACCAAGATATTGGCAAGTGGTTGTGGCACACTTGCATGTGCTAGGTATCCATTTCTTCCTCTACCTTGACAATTGACTCCCAACTGCTAGTTCCAGGCATCTGCTTTTACATCAGTTGGACCTTCTGCTTCAGTGGTTACTGGAACTAGGTATAACAGTACATTTCTCCAAGTGTCAGTTGTTACCAGACCAACGAATGGAATTCATTGGATGCCACTTCCAACACAATTCTGCAAATTGTCAGTCTTCCTCACCACATGGGTCTTATCTTTGCATCTAATGACCACACAAGTGATCCTTCATCCCTCTCCTCCAGTACAATTGGTCCTGTGTCTATTAGGTCTAATAGCTTCCACAATTCTAATGATTAGAATACTTACTTGGACTCTAGCAGTGCAGTGGTCCTGGAAATTTCACCCATTGTAACCAAATGACATCTTTCACACAGATCTGCCAGTAGCAGTAGTGACTGTGGATGCCTCCCTTCTTGAGTGGGTGGTCATTTCAAATGTAGGATGACCCAAGGCGCATGGTCAGCTTTAGAGGACAGCATTCACCTCAGTGCCTTGGAGATAAGGGAGATCCTTCTAGCACTGCAGGCATTTTAGGATGTCCTCCAAGGGTGTGATTTCCATACATACAACATGGCAGACATGGTACATCAACAAAGGAGAAGGAAACCTTTCTTACCCCTTGTGTTGAGAGGCCATAAGAGTTTGGTAGTGGGCGATGTATTCACACTGTTTACTGATAGCAAAGCACATCCTGGAGTTTTCCACTGCTCTGGCAGACAAAGTGAACAGGACTGTTCTAACACTTCACTAGTAGTCTGTCAATCCAACAGTGCCATCTTTTAATTTTTCATCACTGAGGCCATCCTTTTTGTGACCTATTTGCCTCCTACATCAACAACAAGTGCAGTGGTTTCTTTGCCCTGATCCCCTCCACAGGGTCAACCACCGAGGGATGTTCTGATCCACAATTGGCCCCCAGGCCTCCATTATGCGTATCCCCCATTACCACTCATGAACAAATTCATTCAGAAAACCAGACAGTGCAAGCCCAAGTAATCCTCATAGCCTCCTCCTGGCCCCAACAAGCATGCTTCCCCCTTCCTGTGACCTCTACTAGTACATCCTCCTTGGATGCTGGAACAGTATCCGGACGATCTTTCTCACCTGTCCGGATTGCCTTCTGGGACCAGACTACCATGAAGCTAACTGCTCGGTTTCTCCAGTTTTGACTGTAGCCAGCGATGCTAGGTTTCCCAGTGTGGTTGTTGAGATTATATCGGCTTCAAAGAAGCCTGCTACAAAAATATGTATCACAGCAAAATGGAAAAGATTTTGTATTTGGGCAGTAGCCAAGGCTTTGGACCTTTTTTTCTGCACGCATCCCCTCCATCTTGGAATTATTGTCTGAACTTTTTCACAAAGATTCTAGTTATTCTACCATGAAAGTTCAAATGACAGCAATTTAGAATTTTCATATTGGGAGCAACGACACTTCCACAGCTTCCATGAAGATCTCAAAAGCTTTTAAAGACAGACGTTTCTCTTGCATTCTCCCATTAGAGATCCAGTCCCTCCCTGGGATTTTACCATAGTCTCGGCTGGGCTTGGGAGTGCCTTCTGTGTGGAGTCTGCATGTCCTCCCCGCAGTTAGGTAGCATTCCAAAGACATGCGTGCATAAATGGGCATGCCTTCGTTGAAGGTTGTGCGTCGAGCTGGCACCTCGGCATTTCGTAAAAATCTACTGCCAATCATTAGCGGACCAGAGTTCTGCTGTGGCTATCCCTTACCTGGAAAACCGAAAGACAAACAACAACATCTGAGCTTTGACACCCTCCACCTTTTAACCTGCAGCCATGGCCATGGAAGATATTAAATATCTAACCTGCAGCCATGGCCATGGTAGATATTAAATATCTAACCTGGAAAACAGTTTACTTAGTGGTGATCACTTGAGCCAGATGAATTTCAGAATTACAAGCACTCTCATGTAAACCTTCCTGTTTGTTTTTCCATAAGGACAGTGTTCCTCTTAGAACTAATGCATTCTTCTTCCAAAGGTGGCATCCAAAACTAAAATCAATCCTTACATTTACCAGTGTTCTTCCTCAAATTTTCAAATGATGGGGAATGCATCTTACACATGCTAGATGTTCTTCATCAGTTCAGACTCCATCTTCATCGGACAAAAACAATTCAGGAAGTCTGATCGACATTTTGCTGCTTTCAAGATCAAAACTTGATAGAGCTTTTGCAAACGTTACACTGTCAAAGTGGTTGTCAGACTGCATTTCTTTTGTCTACAGCAAAAAGGGATTAAATTTACAATCCAAACCAAAGGCTCATTCAACAAGAGCAGTAGCTACTGGTCTTCTCCAGAAGGTTGACTATTGATGACATTTGTGCAGCAGCAGCAGCTTGGTCCACAGTTCATACCTTTGTGACTCATTGTAAACTGGTTGTACATTCCAGCTCTCACTCTTTGTTTGGTTCCACCATACACGGGAATGTCCTTCCTTGATATCATCCAGAGAGAGACAACTTGGGAATCTGTCCCATATGTTGAATTGGTCACAAATACACAACATTGGATACAAAAGTTATGTACATTCCATAATGATAGATCCATGTTGTCTGATTTTTTGTCTGGTTCAACCTCCTTCCTGCCTCCTTTCCAAATTGACACACAGTTTCTAGATGATTGAGTAGTTTCCACATCATACCCTCTCTGTTAATAGTCCTGCCTGTTTCCCGGTCCCTTCTTTGCATTTATCTGTTTTCTGATATTTGGTCATAGGTAGGCTTTATCTGTATAGCAAAGGGCAAACTCAATTTGAGGTATTAGGGTGGAGTTCAGGGAATTATGGATGAGGGAGGAGTCATATCCCTGAAACCGTGGACGCTCCAGATTCATTGCCAAGGTCAGATCCAACAAACCCTTATGTTGAACCAGACAAAAATCTGATAACATGCATCTGTCATTATGGTAATTGAATAACTTTTCTTAAATGCACAACTATACTTTTTCAGGTTGCTGGTCATTCTGTAAAATGTGGTTGTGATCTTTTTCACTGCATCATACAGTTTAGCTGCTTACTTAGGTCAGTGCGTTTCATAGGTTCATACTAGGCTATCTGCCCTAGGGCATTTATAAGCCTAGCCAGAATGTGTTTGGCTTTCGCCACCCATTTTAAATTAATTTTGCTATGCCCCTTTTTCGAGGTTAGTATACTGTGCCTCTGTCTAACAGTGACACAGAAGTAATACCCGGGGTAAACCTACGATCTCCCATCCACTCGTCAAGATTCCTCTTGAAGAGAGTCAATGAGGGACTCTGCCTAACCTGGACTGGGAGTTTATTCCAGAGTGAAGGGAGCCTCTGGGTTATGAATCTGTCCCTCCAGCATGTCCTATTTATTTCAGTGCTGAGGTTCAAGTCTCTCGAGCGCGTAGCTCGATGGGATTTGGATTTTCTGAGGTGCAGCATATCCATTAATTCTGGGTTGGACATGGCTTTATACGTCAGGCACAGATCGCCTCTGAGCAGGCGGTATGCCACTGAGTAGAGCTGGAGCTGCTTTAACCGGGCAGCATATGGCATCTGTTTGAGCCCTTTGATCCTCTTGGTGAGGTACTTTTGGGGTCTTTCCAGTTGCTGCAGGTGTCTGGTAAGGTACATCCCAAAAGGGGCATTGTACTCAATTATGGGCCTGATGAGGGATGAGTAAAGAGGCACAATGACCTCCCCTGATCTAGATGTGAATCCCTTCATGATTAGGTGGGCTATATAAAATGTTTTTCTAACCACCTTGGCCACGTGGTTGTAAAATGAGAGATTGCTATCAACTTGGGTCCCCAGGTCCCTAATTACTTCTTCTGTACTTAATGGATTACCACCTATGTGGTAATTTGTGGGCACTTTGTTTTTGCCAAAGGGGATGACTATACACTTTTTGGAGTTTAGCTTGAGGCCATGGCTCTGGCACCAGTTGTCTGTTTCTATGAGGCCCTTTTGGAGGATGCTTGTGTCAGCTGGAGAGTCGATTATGGCGCCCAGTTTGCAGTCATCTGTGAACTTGGTCAGCCACAGTCCTTCTGTGTTGGCCTGTACCTCCGAGAAATATATACCGAACAAGATAGGTCCCAGGACGGAGCCTTGTGGGACGCCACTTGTAACTGGTTTGGAGTCTGACATGGCTGCAGCAATTCTAACCATGTGGGTTCTGTCCTTGAGCCAGTTTGCAACCCATCTAGTGACATAGGGGTTTATATTTAAGCTGGTGAGCTCATCTATAATGCCTGTGTGGGGTATTGTATCGAAGGCTTTTGTGAGGTCCAGGTAGGCTGTGTGGACCACCTTCCCCTCGTCAATGGCCTTGGTGACTGTTTCAAAGAAATCGCCCAGGTTTAAGAGGCAGGATCTGCCCTTAACAAAGCCGAACTGGGTAGGATCCGGTGTCTGTAGGTCCCCAATATCTTTATTTATGAGGTCCATGATGATCCTTTCCATAGCTTTGCAGACCAAGCTAGTCAGGCTTATGGGGCGATAGTTTCCAGGATCCGTTGAGGCACCACCTTTGTGGAGGGGGACCACTGTTGCTGTACGCCACTCTTTGGGTACATATCTTGTAGTAAGGCTGAGATTGAACAGTAGTTTTATGTTTGGGTTTAGCTCTTCTTGGAGTTCCTGTAGGACGCAGTCCGGGACACCGTCTGGTCCCATTGATGCTGTGTTTTTTGCTTTGGAGAGGGTGGCTCTTACCTGAGCATCTGAGATGTCGGGGACAGCACTCTGCTGGGATAGGTATTTTGGTGTGGGGGGGGGGGGAGTTTGCGCTGAACCCATCAGCTGGGATGTTGGCAGTGTCTGTGGGTTCGGTGTATTTTTTTGTCATTTTGGACTAATTCTGAGCATATCTGGGAATTCCCACCCAGGTTCCTAACATAACTGAAGAAAGCCGTGTGATTATCCTTAGTGTCCTGTGCAATTTTCGAAGCTGGCCTTATACGATTTTATGAGTGTCCATAGTTTTTTGCTAATACTGATCAGAGATGCCTTCCCTTTTTGGGATTTTGCTCTCTCATGTAGTAGCTTCCTCCTTCTATTGTATAGTTTGTTTATGGCTGGGGTCCACCAGACAGGACGTCTGCCTTTGGAGGATTGGGTCTTGGTTTTATTTGGGATTGCATGATCCATGCATTCCTGAAGGTGTTCATAGAATGCGTTTATAAAGGATTCTGCGGTCTGGGCTGTATTTTCCACAGGCCCGGGGGCTTTGAAGGATTCCACGTCGGTTTTGAGGAGTGTGAAATTTGCTTTAGAGAAGTTTTTCACTGTGGTTTTCTGGGCAGGGGGTGGGGTCGGGATGTGAATATCCAGTGAGATTAGTTTATGGTCTGATCTTGCCAGTGAGGGATACACTTCTGGTCTGGAGCATAGAGTCCCCATGTTGGTGATTATCAGGTCCAGTATGTTTTCCCCTCTTGTGGGAGTGGTAACAAGTTGTTCCATAACATTTGAGTTTATAAATTCTAGGAACCTTTGGGCTAGGATGTTGGAGCTAGAGTAATGCTCCCAGTCTATGTTTGGGTAGTTAAAGTCACCCAATATAATGGTGTTTGGAGAGACCTTAGTATTTTCCAGTGTTTTCAAGAAGGCCAAGTAGGGTTCCTGGGTTTGGGAGGGTGGTCTGTAGCACGCTATAAACTGGAAGGCAGTTTTACCCACTGTTAGTTGCACATGGATAGTGTCTGATGCTTCGTGCTGTGCCACCAACCTGGAGGTGTGGGTATCTTTGATGAATATTGATACTCCCCCTCCTTTTGTGGTTCAATCCAAGTTTTGGGGCCGAAAAGCATGGAATGAGGTGTAACCTGGTAATGTTGGGGTGCTCTCGGGAGCCTTGAACCAGGTTTCTGTTACTGCACAGATATCAATGTTCTCCATGCTAAGGAGAGTTTAGAGTGTGTGCGTCTTGAGGTTTAGACTTCTGGCATTGAGTAGCATTACTCTTAGTTTCTTATCCCTTGTGATACCTATGGAGGTGGGTTTGTCTTTTGAGCCTTGCCTAAAAAAGGCACTATGGGGGTAGCAAGAGCCTTTGCCAATATCCAAAAGCCCATGGGTGACAGGTGCAAGCCATCCCTAGCGAAGCATCGTGGCTTGTCGAGCATGTCATCCCAGGGTGACAGGCATTGGATCCCCTTTGAATGACACCAATACTTAAGCCAGTTGTTGAAATTGATCATCTTGTCTTCATATTGTTGCATCATTTTTGGTGAGGGTAAGATGCTACTCAAGGTCAGGGTCATACCTGCCTGGGCTACATGCTCAGAGAGGTCCTCTATGTCTCTCTTCATGTAGTTCAGGGAGGTACGTCTCAGGTCATTCACACCAGCATGGACAATGACCGAGTCATATTTGTACTTGCCTTGGAGTGACCTGAGTGCTTGTGTTATGTGGCGGATCCTAGCGCCCGTCAGGCAGCTCACCGTGACCTTCTCCTTGTTCAGCCTGGTGAGAGGGACGTCAGTGTGCCTGACGATAGTCACCTATTACAAGTGTATCAGGTGTGTTGTTTAGCCTTAAGGGCTGTGACTGTTCAGCACACTGGCTTTGTGACCTATGTGTTGCACGTGTTTTGTTTTGGGGTAACAGTTGCTTGGGTGACTGATTTGGAGGTCTCTGCTGCTTAGGCAGATTTTTATTTAGAGCCTCCGAGTATGTTTTTGTGTGTTTGTGTTTGGGTTGCTGTCATGGTAGGTCTGTGTGAGACTGGAATTGTAGTGAGTATGGTTTCCTTCTCCTCCTGACTGGTTACGCCAGTACTGAGTTGAGAGAGAGTAGCCTCCAGTTTGGCTATATGGTTGCATCTCTCACATGTGTTGGAATTTGTTGGGAGGAGGAGAGGGTTGTCTGTGTATATGAGGCAGTTGTAACATTGCCTCAAGATTCCCAGATTCACCAGCTGGACCGGAGAGGAGATTGACAACTGACCTTTGGACATGCTAGAATAGTATTGGGAATTCCTTTATAATTGAAAAAAAGGGCCAGTGGGGAACAAGGTACTCAAGGGGAGTTTGTGAGGGTGTAGTGCTTTTAATTTTTTAGTGCTGACTTGTATAATTGCTTTAGTGAGCAAGTGCCAGGTAACTTAAATGCAATGTGTTACAGGTAACTTAAATGCAAAAACGACAAACAGTAACTTTCTTTCAAGTGATACAAGGAAATAAGTACAGTAAGCAATGCAGATATGACTAGGGATCCACAGAAGCGCTGAAAAGCCGTGTTTTAGGTGGAATTAGCATTTCAGGGAAATAACAAGCAAACAAACAACAAGCATACAAACAAAGCTAGATTCAGCAGGCCTGGAATCCTAGTCTATGCTACAGCAAACAAGATGTACCAATTTCAGAAAGAAACAGTTCAAATATGCAGGCACTATAAGCCTTTAACCAGAAATTCCCAGCTCAGAAGGGCAAAGTCCAGCCTCTCCTCCCACAAGAGTGCAGACCACGAACCTTCTTAATATAAAATAACTGGCCTGAAACCCAAGTGCTTAAACTAGAACTAATACACTTTTAGAATAACAGACACTGAGCCCTTAATCAGCAGTTCCCAACTTAGAAGGATGTAAGCTACTTGTCCTGCCACCACAGTGCAGGCCACAAACCTTCCTAATGTAAAACAACTGGTCTGAAGCCCAAGTGCTTAAACCAAAAGACTTAGAATGATAGCTACACTTCAATCAAGTTACTACCAAGCAGTAAGAGCATGCCTGACTGAGGACTCAGCACCTTCAGTAGCATGTAAAACTGGAGCTTTTTGATGCTGCTTTGCATAAGGAGCCCCTCTTTGGACCTCTTGCAGAGAAAGTGTCCAAGAAGCTGAAAGACAAGCTGAAAGACGGTGAGAAAACTGTACAGTCCGTCTGGAGCCTTTTTTCATTCCCCACCACCTAGATGTGACAGAAACGGCCCTATCAAAAGCTGACTTTTCCCCTCCCAAACAAGACAAAAACAGAGCACAAACAGGGAAGAATAGCAGGTGTGAGGAATAAAATGGCAAATTGACATTGAAGGCAGAGATAGGTACCCTTGGGGCATAGACAAATGTGACCTGCTTTTAGAGAATAAAGCTGTTCCCTAATCTCCAAGTGTCTAAAAGCCCAGCAAGGCAAGTTATCTTCCTGAGAGCTCTTCTGGACATGAACAAGCAAAAAGCTTTCCTACCCCCATAGAAAATCCTGTTAAGTGTATCAGCATGATTCCCAGTGGCAGCCATATTGCTGTCAGGGAATTCCTCAGTCTTGAGATACACAGCCTTCAGTATAACGATTACCCTGGCAAGTATGCACATGTGAAAACTACACTGGTATCTTAGAAACAGACAGTGCCAGTATGTATATTCCTTACAGACCAGCATTCCCCTTTTGAACTGCATCAAGAATGAAATTGTATGGTGGATAAGTACCGAGTTGTGTAGAGACTTGGGACAAGAACATCCAAAAGAAGTACACAAGCCTCAGAAAGATAATGGCAGTTGATCTAGTTTTCAGCGCTTTCAACTGCGTTTGGCAACAGGCACCCCTGTTTGTCATGAAAAGCAGTACCATAGTAATGTAATGCATAAGTAAGCATGTGTGGGAGGGGGGCCTTTCTCCTGTGCAGACATGCCATGCTGGTATGGAAACTAGCACGGGGTGGAAAGGCGGATACCCAGGGCAGAATACATTCCTTTTCAGAGCATCATCTTGGCAGACCACATAACTAGGGCATCATTAGACTCTAGTGAATGGTTGTTGGAAGAGGAAGTGTTCTTGGATTTCGTTTACAAGTGGAGTGTGGCTGAAATAAACTTTTTTTCTACAGAAAAGTTGCAATTGAATAAGTATTGCACAGGAATACGTATGAGAGATGCCAAGGGTCCCATCAGGCCAAGAACATTATATTCTACCCATTTTGCAGTTAATGTTATATCAAAGTATAGGAAAGAAAACGTTTCTATTCAAGGGTCTCCTCGCTTCCAAGGAAAGATGGGTCATTAAGGTTTATTATGGATTTGTTCAAACTAAATGCATTTCTGTCAGTTCCCGAATTTAGAATGCCAACCGTTAGGACTCTCTTCTCTATGTTAAGTTCCAAATTCTGTGTGTTTATTATAGGTCTAGAAGAGGCATACCTACATATACCAATGGGGGCTGGCTGTTTCTGAGATTCATCGCTGGTGGTGGCCTCTTGCATTTTGCTTCTGCCCTTTGGGGTAGCCACAACATCAGGGGCCAAATGTCTGACTCCAGTGATCATCTATTGTAGGACAAAGGAGATTAATATTTGCCCACACTTGGATAGCCATCTCCTGAAAGCAGAAACCCAAGAGTATGACCAAACAGCTATATTCTTTGCACACACTGCCTGCAGACGTTAGGATTCACACTGAATCTGCAAAAGCCAAACCTAACTTCCTGTCAGAGAACAGTCTTCCTGGGAACTCTACTGGACACCATCCATTCAAATGTGTTTTTCCTTTGGAGAACGTGCTCTCATTCAAACTGTTCTTTGAGCAAATAGCAGGGCAGTCTTGATGGACAGCCATACAAGTCTTCTGAATGTTAGTGCACCTCACTGCCCCTTTCCCCATTGCCCCGCTGACTTGAATACATGCAAGAAAAATTCAGTGAGTCCTGTCGAATCAGCATCTTCTCCAACCGTACCCTGCCTGAAAAAGAAACTGAGATGGTGGATTTATTAAATCAGGAAGAACAGTGGCTTCCCTTTCTGCCTTCCAGCACACAGTCAGAGATTGATGACAGATATATCTGAGCTAGCAATAGGGGAGCACCTGTGGTGCCTAAAATACTGGACATATTGTCCAAGAGAGAAAACAAGTAACACATAAACTTGAAGAACATATTAGCGGTATAGTATGCCCTTCAGGCACTGAAACCCCTGTGGGTCCCAAGCATCTGGAGGATAAGCAGGATGTCACTAACTACCTGTGAAATAGCTATAAACTAAAGCATGATGATGGTGGTGGCTGTTTACATACACACAAAGGACAATGTAATGGTGGACCAGCTGAGCATGACTTAAGCTGAGCATGACTTAGTCATACCCCTTCAAGGGAACACTGTACAGAAAAATCTACCTCTCCTAGATGAGCTGGAGGGTCCTAGAAAGCTTATCTATTTTCATCCCCGAAGAACAACCAGCTCATTAATTTCTTCTTCCATTTTCCACACCAGAAGGCTTGTACGGTGGACACATTCTCCATCAACTGAAGGGACAGTTACTTTACACATTTTTGCCCCACCTCTCATTCCAAGAGTGATCCAGAAGGTAGATGATAATAGAATGAAAAAAAAAAACAGAACACCAGAAAGGGTCTGTGTTTGATCCCTTTTGGCCAAGACAGCAGTGGTTCTGCCACCTGCTAGCGACTGCTGGTCAGGGAAAAAACATTACCCTGTCAAAACAGGTAGACCTGGTGACTCAGAGGGGAGGGTACTTTGAGACCATAAACCATCACTTTGGCAACCTGGAAGAGAGAACCTTGTAACCTTTTGGGCAACTTTTTCCCAAAGACAGTGCAGATAGTAATGAGAAAAAGACAGGCAACCAAACACTGGGAGATCACATATGGCAAAATAGAAGAGATTCTACTTATATTGTCAAAGGAGAGACCCTCTTACCCACATATGCAGAGGTAACAGCGATCCTCCAATGTTTGCCTGTTATTTCAGGCAAGATTAGCCTGTACTTCCATCAAGGTCCACTAGTTCACTTTAGAAGTGCAGTTTCTGCTGGATCCACTGTTTACTTCTAGGAGAACCATACAGTGCTTTCAGGGATGTCTTGTACATTAGACCATCAAAGAAGGTCAATAGTGATGCCCAGGGACCATAATTTTATGTTGAAAAAACTGAGGTTATCAGCATTTGAGTCAGCAGGATCAGTTCAAGTAAAATATCTTTCATGGAGGACAGTATTCCTTTTGGCACTAACCTTAGCCAGGAAAGTCTCTTGAGTTGCAAGCGTTGATTTGTAAAGACCCCTTCCTGGTCTTACCCACAGGCATGGTCTCTACACACTAACCCTCCTTCAGGTCCAGAGTAGTGATAGATGTCTTACTAAATCAGGCCATTCCACTCCCAGTTTTTTTTCCCTATATTACACACTGCACAAAAAAAGATGAAATAATTCTGCATTCCCCTAGATGTGCACAGACAGCTAAAGTGATTTTTAGGTAGAGCAAAAGTCTACAGGCAAACTGACCACTTATTTGCAACCTTTGAAGAAAACAAAAAGGGATTGCTCATCTCTAAGCAGATTGTTTCCAAATGGATTTCCCACTGCACCATCAGTTGTCACAAATACTGTGGAAAACAATTATCAGGAAATGTAAGAGCTCATTCCATAAGGAGTCTTGCCATCACTATAGCCTTAAGTTTTCTCAAAAATATGTCTTGGAAGACAAATGTGTGGACCATAAACCACACTTTCTCCAAGTATTGTAGACTAGACATCAAGTATACGACTAGAGCAGGGTTCGATTCCAGTCTCGAAGGGCATCTTGTTCTCCTTATTCATAGGTATAATAAACACCTAAGGTCCAGTGACTGCAAGCCTCAAGACTCTTCCCTGCTCTTAAGACAACAGCAGTGACAACACAACTGTACTGTGTTCATTTATCGCCTTACCATATTTGTATATGTTCAAGTGTAGTCACTGTTGCAGCCCTTTTTCCCTGCTTCCATCCACTCTGGAATTTGTGAATCCAATCTGGAAGGGGTGGAAAGCAAGAAACAAAGCTGGTCAAATGTATGTCACCACCATATTGAGGCTAGAAGGCATCTGGACAAAGTGAGATGTCTGGCTGGTGTAGGGGAGAAGGGAATAGGCTCTGAAACTGTGGTCAGCTGTAAGACTTTGCCTGCAGTAGGTAACTCTGAAGATAAGACTACAACAGTAACTACAGTTTAATTTCTACAGTTATGGGAAATTGATACCACAACTGTACTATCTGGGCCTTTGAAACTAGGCTTTGCCAGCCTCCCTCCAGTTACTCCTTTGCTCAAGAATTGTCATTGATGTTCTTCGTGTTTCACTGCTGCAGTCGTAACCATTGACGTTATCCATGCTGTGGTAGCTCTCAGTCTGTCCGACTACCAGTGTCGTGGTTTTGTGTGTTGGCTGCTGTCTCTTGCTGACTGATGTCAGGATGCCTAAGCTATAAAGAGAGGAGGCGACGCCATTACCCCAGTCTTTCTTGCCATGGAGCCCATAGCAGAAACAATTCGCAACAGTGCCGGTCAGCTGTTTCCAAATTTCGAACTTCAGCTGAAAACGTCGAAAGCTAAGTACCCCATTGGAGATCCTTCGTTTTTCTTACACTAACCGATATCCAAAAAAGTCAATAACTCTCTCGCCTGTGGAAAGCAAATACCACACCAAGACTTCCATTCTTACTGTGTCACTTGCTTAGGCCCAGATCATGACGTACCCCGCTGTCAGTTCTGTGCCTTCTTACGCTAGAACTATTTGTCGTAGAGCTCTGTTTGTAGCCACATATTTTCATCTTCCGTCTCCAATTAGTGATATGGAGTCTGTAAGTCAGCAAACCGCAGATCTTCCGAAAAAAGATAAGGATAGAGACAGACCGCATAAGGCCAAGCCTTCCAACGACACCACCGCTAAAAGGGTAGACAGTTCCTCGGAATTCAGTGAGATGCTTTCGCAGCCCTTGATGGCCAACTCTATTACTTCGCCGACCTCTACTGAGATCCTTTCAGAGTCCTGTTTGCCACAGAAAACTACATTGTCTAATGAGCCTTCGGCTGTCTCTGCCGGGTCCGGAGCCGCTAAGCAGGCACGGGCTTCCGAGGATACCGCTCACACTTGGAATTCACTTCAAGGCCTTCGCTCTCTCTCCTGACTAACACACCGATAGCACCGAGAGATACTCTTCAGGCCAGACTTAGAGCTACTCCAAAGAAAACAGCAAAAAGTCTCCATTCCACTACTCCTCCCCCTCCTCAAACTAGAATGCTTAAAATGGCAGAGGATCTCAACACTTTCATCCGAGGTCATTAGGCCACACCAGACAAAAGGAGAAGGGAACCTTCTCCAGACATCTGATCGTATTTAGACTCAGAGGGATCTGACTCCTCTGTTTTTGAAGAGGAATATCCTCTTACTGCCTATGGAGACTCAGATGCAGAGGAATCTATTCCTTCTGCATCACCTCCGGAGGACTTTTCCTTTGGGGAAACCCTCCACACCCTCAGGAATCACTTCCAATGGGAATCAATGGATTTCCCTCAATCCAGGAAAAGACTAAGAGAATTTCTGGACCTACCCCAGCACAGGCCTCTGGCCATCCCACCCATCTTGGAAGTGGTAGCTAATGTTTACCAAGAATCCATCCTTACCCCTGACACCCTTCCACCTGCTCCCAGAAAACCTGACAGATACTACAGGGTACCTGACTCTCATAAATTCCACTACAGAAATCCTATAGCAGATCCAGAGGTGATACTCTGGGACCTAAAGGAGTTAAGGCTACCTCTGCAAAGAATCCTACTTCCTCGGACAAAGATTCCAGGCCCCCCTGGACAGATTGGGTAAAAAGTATATACCTCTGCAACTTGACTATAAGTGCTGTCAGCTGTCCGTTTCATATGTTTAAATATCAACTGCACACTTTGGAACTTTTGAAACAGAAAATTTCTGCTTTTGAAACAGAATATTTCTGCTTTTCCAGATTTTGCCAATAATAAAGAGATAGCACCATTACTGCACTCTTCATCTCAGGTGTGAAAGCACTGCTTGCACTGTGGATTTAACGCCCCTAGAAGCTTCTAGCAGAGCAGCAGTGACAGGATCTGTTATCAGAAGAGATGCATGGCTGAAGGAACAACCTCTCCCTGATCATGTCAGTGGTAATATCATGGATACACCTCTTGACAAAGACCACTTGTTCAGACAGAAAACTGAAGAAGTACTTAAAAGATGAAAGACAAAGCAAAATCCATGCAGACTGTTAAAGATTTTCTTCAAGTACAACCTTCTAGGTTCAGCAGAAATTTTCCCTCTTAAACACTGGTACTTTCTGGCACCAAACAGGCAGGCACAAGGCAAAACCGTAGGGGCAAACTCCAGGACTAAAACACACGACTAGCAAAGAACAAAACAGTGCCCCCACCCCCCCAAACACTAGACCAGGGAGTTTGAAAGCAACCCTGTATGGAAAAAACTCTCAATGACTACCTTTTCCATCTCTGCCTGCCTCCACCACACCAAAAGCTAGGAGGAATGCTATCTCTATGCAGAGAAAATATAGCAAAAGATCAGTGGGTCTTAAGTTATTGCTCAGGGGTACAAATTCAATTTCCAAGAACTACAACCTCCAAGAAGGTACCCAGACCTACCTCCAAACCAGTGGGCAGAAGCACTAAAACAAGTGCAAAACCTAATATCCCTAGGGGCAATAGAACCTGTACCTCAAGAACAAGTTGCAAAAGGATCCTATTCCAGACCATTCCTTGTTCCCAGGAAAGAGGGGACTTGGCGTGCCTTCCTAGACTTATCCTTTCTCAATACCTTCCTAGTAATCCCAAAATTCAAAATGCTTACCTTACAACAGCTTCTACCAATGCTGCCAAACAAAGCTTGGATGGTCACCTTAGACCTAAAGGATGCTTACCTGCACATCCCAGTAAGGGAATCCTGCAGAAAATTCCTGCGCTTCAGAGCGGGATCACTACATTTTAAATTCTCTGCTTTGCCCTTTGGCTTATTTACTGCTCCCAGGGTATTAACCAAATGTCTAGCTCCTGCCATTGCCTTTTGCAGGCAAAACAGTGTACAGATTTACCCTTATTTGGATGACTCTCTCATCCAGGCAGACTGCAAGGAACTGCTCCTGCAGTACCTCTCATTTGTAACAACCCTACTCGCCTCTCTTGGGTTCACTATCAGCGAAAGGAAATCAAAACAGACGCCTACCAGGAAAAATCATATTTCTGGGAGCCTTACAGGGCACAGAGCAGCAAAAGTCCTTTCTGTCCCCAGAAAAGCAGAGTTTCCTACCAAAATATTTCACTACTCTTGCCTCCCAAACTCAGCTTTCTGCCAGGGAGTTCCTACAAGCTAGGGTACATGGCCTCATGCATCCTCCTGGTACCTCTGGCCAGACTACACATGAGGAAAATTCAGTGGTACCTAAAGAACCCATGGTGTCAACACTCACAACCTCTGGACACTTCCCTGCCTGTGATCCCCTGCATAAGATCCGAGTTATCTGGTGGGCCCAGGTCTGTGCTCTGAACAAGGGGCTTCCATTCACCCTCCGTCCATCAGACCAGACCATAACTACAGATGCTTCGGACATAGCCTGGGGCGCCCACCTAGAAGGCAGATGCGCCCAAGGTCTCTGGGGCACACAAATACTACCTTTGCACATCAACCAAAAGGAAATGATAGCAGTACAAAACGCTCTGGCATCCTTCAAACCCTACCTCAAACCAGGGGTTCTTCTCATAGCAACAGACACCACCACAGTCATGTGGTATATCAACAAACAGGGAGGGACTCAGTCTTACCCCCTGTGCAGACTAGCCATGAACCTATGGCTAGCAGCCTCATCTATGGGACTACATCTTATAGCCCAGTACCTACCGGGCATCAACAACACCCCGGCAGACCACCTAAGCAGAAACCTGCTGGACCCACACGAATGGCAAATCCACAGAGACATTTTTCTGCAAATTACCCACACATGGGGGACCCCCAGATGGACCTCTTTGCCTCTCATTTAAATCACCAAGTACAGAAGTTCTGCATCAGGGAGTACCATCACCTGGCCTGCAAGGTCGATGCCCTGACCTTCCCTAGAAATACCCTCTTTGTGTATGCATTCCCACCTCTGTCATTCCAAAAGTACTAATCAAGATAAGGGAGGGAAAAAACAAAAGCAATACTCATTGCCCCAGATTGGCCCAGCCCTCCTGGCAAATACCTCTGATGCCTCATCTGCTATCCTGGGGGGGGGGGGGGACAGTACTGCACCCAGACCTTCAGATACTCAAGCTGTCAGTATGGCTTATTCTCCCAAAACCAACAAGGAATCCATGCTAAGCAAGCAAGTCCTTGATGTCATCACAGAAGCCAGAATGCCCAGCACCAGAAAATCTTACATTGGAAAATGGAAAAGATTCTGCTCCTGGAGCCAGTCCGGGAGGCAGACATACATCTGCCCTCCATTCCTCTTATTCTAGATTATCTTTCTGAGCTTCTTAATAAGGGTCTCTCCTTGTCCTCCATAAAGATCCCTGCCTCTGCCATCTCGGCAAACTTTGATACAGAACAGCTATTGTTCTCCCACCCTCTTATCAAACAATTCCTTAGAGGAGGGTCTAATATTAGGCCTCCCAGAAGACAGCCCATCCCAGCCTGGGACCTGAACTGTGTTTTAGAAAAGCTTACGCTGCCTCCCTTTGAACATGTAGCATTTTCAGAACTGAAGTACCTCTCTTGGAAGGCTGCTTTTCTCCTGGCTATTACTTCAGCCAGTAGAGTGTCAGAGCTTCAAGCCTTACTGGCCATTGAGCCATTTATCTTCCATGCAGACAGGGTCTCCCTGAGAACCAATCCCTCCTTCATGTCAAAGGTGGTTTCGGATGTTACCCTCAACCAGGCCATCCACCTGCCCACCTTCTTTCCTAACCCTCCGAACAAGGGGGAAAAGATACCACATTCTTTGGATGTGCACAGGCAACGCAAATTTTATCTGGATCGTACAAAGACATTCAGGAAAACTGATCAGCTCTTGGTCAGCTTTAAAGCAGGGGCACAGGGGAAACCAATATCCAAACAAACCATTTCCAAGTGGGATAGCACACTGCATCAAATTTTGCTACTCCTTGCATGGAAAACCCCTCCCTAGGACCATTAGAACCCATTCCACTAGGGCAACCCCTACTTCCACAGCATTCTTTAGAGAGGTACCCACCAAGGACATCCTGGAAGCTGCCACATGGACCTACAGTCCAGACCTTCACCAAACATTACCATCTGAACCTATTCTCAAAAGCTAGGGCTGGGTTTGCCTTTGCAGTTCTGCAGGACATGCTCACCCAGTCTTAAGCTTCTATTAACCTTCCACCCTTCTCCTCAGCTTTGGGAATCTTAAGAATGGTTAGGACTGCAACAGTGAAACCCGAAGAACATAGTACAGTTGTGTTGTACACTCAACATAAATGTAGATGTTCGAGTATGTCCACTCTGCCGTCATGTTTTCCCTCCTTCCCCCTGATATCAGCTTTCCTTACAGAGAGGCATATTTCTGTTGTGATTTCTGACCCCAGGACTACTAATAATTATTAAAATTGGACTTCTTTGGTTGGTTAAGGCAAGAATAACTGAGGTAATGGCGTCACCTGCTCTCCTTTATAGCTCAGATGACCTGACTTTAGCCAGCAAGCTTCAGCAGCCGACGCACAAAACCTTGACTCTGGTATTCGGTCCAGCTGAGGGCTACCCGCAGCATGGATAACCCCATTGGTTAGGACTGCAGCAGTGAACACACTCAAACATTTACATTTATGGTGAGTGTACACGACTGTACTTTCTTGGTGGACCACTTAGTTTATCTGACAGTGATCTTTTCCTAAAGGTATTTCCTTGATTTTATCCCTCGTGGTTCTTATTTTTGCTGTAAGACCCTTCTTTTTTGATACCTTATACCTTCTGGTACCGAGTGGGATGGACTTTTGGATCCTTGTATCGAGGTCCTCCTCTCCTCCTTTCTAGTCTAATTTTTGTACATGCTTCATCTTGGGTCTCCACTACTGTGTTGAAAAATGAATAGTTATCTCTCACATGATCCTGTATAGTGGTTCCTTATTGGTGACAGCCTGTTGGGCAGCCACACAGTACTGCCCTTAGTAAGAACTCTGCCCTGTTAGTAGAGGAAGCTGGGCAAGTCCCATCACATCTGAAGTTTATGTACTAATAATAATAATAGATTTGTAGGACTGCAGTCAGTCTTCCTCTACAGCCCATGTCCTTTTTATATGTTCTTTACTATCTTTCCTTTCAGCTCCACATTCAGTGAGCTAATTGTAATCTTCAGAGGGTCTTTCCATGCACATAATTGTAGATAAAGGAAAAGAGTTTGGGGATCTGGAAAAAGTGCAAGTACCCCACTGCCCCAGTCCTGCTTAGCCCAAAGACCTATCAACAGAGGAAGATGAATGATAGTCTTACAGCTGTATCATTATGGTAAGTACACAACTTTCATACACTTCACACAACTCTATAATCTTTTCTGTTTTGTAGAATCTCTGGATCAAGGCTTTTCCTTACACAGTTACAGTTCTCTTTGTCTTTTCTCTGTACTTGGAATACTTGATTTGTGCTCTCATTAAAAACTTTGATTTATTTATATTTGTATTTTGATGAAGTATTTTCCTTCTGTCTTGTGTCTTCTGGTCCATTTCACCATTGTTCTGTTTTTTTTTTATAGCTCTTACAAAATTAGTTTTCTGCTATTTCTTTAGTACTGTTTAGAGTTTGTGCTTTTCTAGTAAAGTTGTTTCTGTATCTCTTCTTCTTTGAAGTTTTTTTTCCCTATTGGGATGTCTGTTCTTGTGGTTAATCACACACCATGTGTGTAGGACTGGCAGCAGTAGTACCTAATTTGTTTATGTGAGAAATGTAATATTTTTGAAGTGGATGATCTGCCAAGACATTATACTCGACTCACTTTGGGATATATCCAAGTAAAAAATTAGTGGGTATGAAAAATCTCTCTCCTCTCAACAAAGTGACTCTGTCTCAGAGTGGAAAGGTTCTTTCCATGTCCTAAAGCTAGTGCCATCAATGATCAGTGCAAATTGTATAGAAAAAAAGAGACCTAAAACAAACAAGCTAAGGCCCTCCTCTCCAGGTCCAAAAAGAAAAGTGGATGGTGCACTAAAGTTTATTAGATTGCTTCTCCAGGATTAAACAAATTTCAAAGCTTAACATATCTGGCACATTGGTCTGAGGCTTTGAATTTGTGAAACTTCAGTCTCTTCTAGGCTTTCTTCTTTGCAGTGGGTTGTGAAAAGTTTGTCAGCACCTTAATTTGTGCTCAGAAGTGGTCTCCAGCCTCATTTTTATCTTTCTGTAGGGGAAATAGACCTTTACTCAGTACATTTCACTTTTCTTTAGTTCCTTTGAATTTTCCTCCACAGTACTCATGGTCTTGATTCTGCTGCCAAGATTGTAGGTGGTGTCAGTGATTACACCAGAAGACTTGACACTGACTGCAGTTTTGCTCTTGAGACTGCAGCCTTTGACATCACTAACTTATAGGTGCAAGTTGTGCTGCTGCTGACTTTGCACCTAGTCCTGACTCTATCCCTGCCAGCAGGGCCCCTGATATCAACACTGTTGGTTGACCCTTTAGTGCTGTGCTCTATTCCAAACCTGTCATTATGTATGACAGAGCCTGGGGGATTCTTTTTGTTGGCATTGATGGCCATTTTTCTAAATTTGTATCCAATGTTAGACACCCGATGCAATGTCAGTTTGTTATATGTTGCTATTCTGATGTTTGCTCAAGTCCAGTGTGCTGACCAGCCAGGCCAGAGGGACCCAAAAGCTTTTGCAGTGTTACTCAACAAAGTTTGTCAACAAAAAAGTTTCTTCAGTCTCTCCACATTAGAAGAGAGCAAGAAAGCACACATACTAGAGGAAGCATGTACACTCCTGCAGATCCCTGCACACTAGACAGACAACAAGGAGATTGGGGACTTCTTTCAGCCACTCCCCCCCCCCCCAAAAAAAAAAAAACTCCAAGTCGGGGAAGTGTTGTATGTTTGATGTGGCAAAGGGACTATGGTCAACAAACTCTGTGGTTTCTGTCACGAGGAAACCATTTAGGATTTTTTAGTCATGTAAGCGCTGGGACTTCATTTTGGAGACCATAACTCTTAAGTGTCCAGATCCAGATTTTACCTCAAGTTTTTGATCTGCTCCTTATAAAATTTGTGGGTTTCTGGCAAATCACTGAGGATTGAAGTCACTAAATAATGACATACATTTGAGTTTCAGACTTCATATCCTTCAGAAAATGCTTGCTAACATAAATCCTGTTGTTCTAGCAACTTTTTAAGTTTATAAGCACAGTATTTAAAATCTGTCCCTATTTTGGGCCTTTGTCCCCCCATTTTATAGGTTTTGTCCAGGTTTCTTACAGTAAGAGTTGCGAGGTATGTTTGAGTCTTCTATCTGTGCCGTATACCACAGTTGCAGAAGTAACTACCCTTAAAAGGCTCTTACTTCTCAGAGGTCAGCATTCCATCCTCTTGATAAGGAGTTGAGAACTGTGGTCCGCTTTGGAGTTTATTAGAAAAGTGTTTTACTACTTGCTATTCAGAAAATACACATTGAAACAAAACCATTGTTGTACTAATTTTAAGTGAATTAGAAAAGTAAAAACCTTCGTCCCCCCATTTTATAGGTTTTGTCCAGATTTCTTACACTAAGAGGTTGCGAAGTATGTTGGAGACTCATGTCTATGCCGCTTACCACAATAGCTACCCTTAAAAAGGCTCTTAATTCCCAGAGGTCAGCATTCCATCCTCTTGATAAGGAGTTGAGAACTGTGGTCCGCTTTGGAGTTTATTAAAAAAGTGTTTTACTACTTACTATTCAGAAAAAACCCATTGTTGTGCTAATTTTAAGTGAATTAGAATAGTAAAAGCTTTCAGAATTATTGAGGTAAGAAATCGACGGTATGTGAGTGCAGACAGACTGTCAGCTTGAGCACCCTGTGCTGGAAATGCTGGAACCTTCCTAAGGTCAAACTAGCTCTGCGCATTGCGTCCAAATTGTAGCCTTTGAATGTCAAGAATCAGGAAGGCTCCAACTGAGACTTTATATTCACTGTGAATTCTGTGGACTGAAACAGACTAGTCAGATTCCCAAGCACATACTAAGCTGTAGAGGAAGGAATCCAATAAAATCCAATTGTTCGGGTACACAAATACTTTGGCCCCTTGCAGCCTGTGGTGCACTGCACCTGCAGATACCTACTTGATGAATACTTAGAGGAATGAGGCGAGGTGAGACCATGTGAAAGACTCTTGAACTGATAAATCCCCAACCACAACAGAAGATATTTCCTGGACCACTCAGCTGTTTAATATCAAATTAGGCATCCTTGAGTTCAAAAGAGCACATCCACTTGCCTACTGACAGGTAATGAAGGATAGTCTGCCCTATAGCCATGATCACATAAAAAAGCTTCCTTGGGGGGGGGGGTGTTTAGGCCATTTAAGCCTGGTGCCTTTTGTCTTTCTTGCCACTAAAAAGAACTTAGTCACACACTAAAACTTTCTGAAATGGTGGAATCTCTTTAATGGATGCTTTTGCTAGAAGCCTGATATAATTTCTCTTCTTGCAGCTAACTTTTGAGGGTATAGGATGTCATGCAAGTGTAAGTATCAGAGTTCTAGGCAGTGTGTACACCTTCTGGATATAGCTGTCATCCATTTTGTCCATGGTGACATGGGCACCATTAGGCACCCTATTCAACCAAAGCCTGAGTACAGGCTTCTTCCCAGTTGAGTGGAGGATAGCCACTGTCATCCCTTTGCACGTGGAGCTTCCACCGATCCAGGAAATTATAGACCCATCAGCGTAACTAGCCTGATCTGCAAGGCCATGGAGCCGATTATCATGGACCTCATTAACAAGGACATTGGGAACCACCAAACAATCGATCCTACACAGTTTGGTTTCGTCAAGGGGAGGTCATGCCTGTTAAATTTGGTCATCTTCTTTGAGATAGTCACCAAAGCCATGGATGAGGGGAAGACATTGCACACTGCCTACCTTAACCTGGCCAAAGTCTTTGATACTATCCCCCACTCAGGTGTAAAAGATAAAATCCTCTCAACTAGGCATCAATCCATATGTTACCAGATGGGTAGCAAACTAGCTCACTGATGGAAACCACCTAATCAAAATAGGGGAAGCCACCTCAAGCAGTGTATCCCATGGATCAGTCTTGGGGCCTCTACTGTTTGGGATATACTTTTCTGAGGTGCAGGCCAAAACCAGTGGGCTGTGGCTGGCCAGGTTTGCAGATGACTGCAAGCTGGGTGCTGTCCTCAATTTCCGTAGTAATGTGGGCAATCCTCCAAGAGGGTCTCACCCAAACAAATGACTGGTGCCAGAAACACGGCCTCAAACTGAATGCCAAAAAAATGCATCATTATCCCCTTTTGGGAGAGTGACGTCCCCACAAATTATCACATTAATAACAAGGTCCTAAGCATACAATCAGTCGTGAGGGAATTGGCCACCCAGGTTGATAGCAAATTGACTTTTGACCACCATATTGCCTCCATTGTACGGAAGGCTTTCTGCGTGTCCCACCTCATTAGTAAGGGTATCTCATCCAGGGACAAGGTGTTCATAACATCCTTGTATTCTTCCCTTCTAAGACCCATTATTGAGTATAATGCCCCTTTTGGCATGTACCTCATAAAGCACATGCAGCACCTGGAAAAATCACAAAGGCTTGTCACTGGGAGAATCCAGGTCCTCAAACATCTACCCTACACAGATAGGCTAAAGGCCCTATCCTTCTACTCCGCATCATACAGACTCCTCAGAGGTGACCTCTGTATGGCATACAGAGCAATCTCAGACCCCACCTTGATGGGACTGCTGCATATCCACAAGTCAAACTCCACTTGAGTAACCCACACGTGCGACCTTAACCTGGTCTGTGACATCAGTAGGACTTGTTGGCGGGATCGATGTGTGTCCCAGAGACTCCCCCTTTTGTGGAATAGACTCCCTCTCCACGTCAAGCGGAGTACCTCATTAACCACTTTAAGCGCAACGTGGATAACTGGATAGGGAACAGAAAACACACCCCTGGGATTTCACCTGTGTATCCCTGTTGGACAGTGGCATCAGGTGCTAACGTTGGAATATGTGCTAAATTCTTGGGTAAGTTTGTAAGGGTCTCTGGGCCAATAGCCTAGTAACTTCCTATGATGACAAGCCATAAAGAAAGATACAAGGACAGATGGCTTCTGACTGCTTCTAGAATGGGACAGTTGGGCAAGGACTCTGAGATTCTCCTGATCACCACTTGAAAGTAGACCACAGCCTCTTTGCTGCTGCTGAGGACCTCGCTCTATAGAAGCAAAGATTATCAGGAAGCTATCTTGAAAGTTCTAGTTTCTTAAAACAAAACCACACTTGATGCAGTCTCCTTTGCCTCCTAGAAAACAGGTAGTGGTTAAGTTGAAACTTCACTCCAGTAGCAAAGAGGACTTGGCTTTCCTTAAAATTTACCCAGGACACCAGAATTAAAGGAGTTCATTCACTGTACCTTGGCCTCAAAATCTTCCAAGGCAAACATCCCTCAGCAGCTGTAAAAGAAATTGAGGCCTTCTAAGGCTTCTTTTGCCTGGTCGGACTTGGGCTTTTCTGCTGTCACATTTGATGAGCTGCACACTGCCTGATATTAGTTGCTGCTTCCATTGTTGCAGCCTTGATGGAGGCTAGTAAGGTGTAACAAGAAGGCACTTCTAGCATGATCGATCTAGTGGTCAGTATGGCCATGAAAGTGGAACCTTAGCTAAACATCTCTGAATGAGCTGGGTGGGTACCACAAATCTTAGTTTGAGAAGTTCCTGGTACTGTTATTGAAGTGCATTGTGGGTCAGATCTTCTTTGGTGCATTCTGCAGATGTCCATAAGAATAAACATAAAGCTAAACTCTTTTCTTCTTCAGATCCTCTTATCCCCAGGGATCTTCAGAAAGAGTGATATGATTTTGGAGTTCTAAGATGGTTGCCCATTGATCAGTGGCTTGATTTCAGCTCTCCCAGTGTGAATAAAGAAACTGAGAAACAAGGACCAGAAACTCTGCAAGTTTTAGTAAACTCATTTACTGGCCAATACGCACACTGCTTGGATGCCAGCAAAGAAGAAACTTAGAGAGCCTGAAAGAAAATCAACCGGGTAAGTTAAAGAGAAAAAATTGTTTGGGAAGAATCCTGCAGCTGATCAGCAAGAAGCAGTTCAAGCTCCAGTTTTGTTGCAAGACATGGCATCCAGTTATCTAGAGTAAGAGATAAACCAAATGTGGTCAGAGCTGCAGTGAAGAAGTGTATCAACTCAAATTAAAAGTTCTTCCATTTTTTTTAAGCTAAATGCTATTCAGATGAACTGTTAAAAATGCAAAAATCGGTGGTTAAAATAAAGAAAAGTCTTGCTGAGTATGAGATTGCCCAAGAAGATCTGTTTCGAAAAATGGTAGACAGAGGAAATATTATACAGGTGCAGGGGAAACTGGAGATTTTCTGCTATATCAGGGAAATGAAGGATTGGACTGTATTAATTTTTATGAAAGCACTTATAAGCATCTGGACTGGTGTTCCACATCAGTATTTGTTAATTGAAAGGTTATATCATGCATGTGCTCCAAACCTGGCCATGAGAAATCAGCCAAGACCTGAGTTAGTAAAGATGCAAGTCATTACTAGCAGAAATAATTGATCCAGACAAACTCTGGAAAAAGGGCAAAATATTAGAAATTGGAGACAGGTTTATAGAAAATGATTATTTACTGTACACCAGACAGAAGAGAAGCAGATTTAGCCCTACAGCTGTGAGATTCAAGCTGTTGTACCCAGTTGTCTTCAGAATGTTTTTTTTCACTGGAGGATCAAAGTAATTTTTGATGCAGTACAGGCAAAGGAGAAAATACAAATGTTTGACTAATTAAAAATGAGCCATCAAACAGAAGGGGATTCTGCTTCTCATTCTACTAATAATAAAGTTTATAGAGAGACTTTACCAGTGAAACCTTTTCCAATGTTCCAAAGGAAAATGCTTGAGAGAGAGTAAAGAGCACAGGAGCTGACTAGAAGAATCAGGACTACCTTAGACATAAACTGGAGTCTGGGTTTGGGAGATGGAAATGAACAGGAATATGACCAGCAACATTGAAATTGGTGAATAAATGTGAAAGTATAAAGCATCCTTTATATTTGTGAAATACAGCTTTACAAGAAAAAGTGGAAAGAATGTTGGGGACTGAAATGCATATGCTACATTTCATTTCATAAAGGTTTGGAAGGACACTGAAGGGAAGGAGGAAAAAGGGAAAAAAGTAACTGTGAATGTAAGGCTTTTGCCTTCAATAATACATTTATTTTGTGTAAGCAAATAAGAGAGTACTGAATGTAATGAACACTTTTCCTTTGGAAAATGAATGTTGAGGTTTCAGAGTTCTACGTTTGGTAATTGTGTTTCCATGGAGTCAAGCTGGTTATAGGGGGAAGCTGTAAAACCCAGAACACTTTTGTAAGACTAAATGTTTTCTGAAAGCATATAAGCTGTTTTCTACATCTGGGAAGGGAATGAAGAACAGTCAACAATTAGTCTAAGTAGGAGCGCAAGCTGTAACACCAGTCTTTGCATGGATAACTTTAATGTTGGGTTAAGTTATGTCTGCGCACCTTTCAGTTTGGGACAGTTCATATCAGAAGGGTTAAACTTAATTATTTGAAGATGTACATAGTTTTATGTATTTGTTTTAAGCCAGTAGGTTATGGGAGTGTTCCGGGTATTTTTTTTTTCAGGGTTTTAATTAAAACAAAAAGTCTTGTAAAATATGACATAGGTTTAAATGGATATAACAAGAAACAACTGTTAATACAACTTGCCAAACATTAGTGGGTGCATGTAGCACAAAAGGTGGAAATAAAAATTAAAAACTGTCATATGTAATGGGAGTAATAATTTCTTATTATAATGGCTACACTAAACATATTATTCTGGACCGTGAATGGCCTCACAGGTATAAAAGGTATTGAATTATATTATGAAAGTAGAGTGCAAATAGCAATTTTATAGGCAACACATTTAGAAAAAAGTGAGCATGTGAATTCGATAAAGAAAGGATTTCATGATGGATATTCAGAAGAATATTGGGCACAAAGGGAAAGGAGAGCTTAATGGCTAGAGGAACTCCAGTAGTGATAGAAGGGGATAGTAATGGTAGATTTGTGGTAGTAAGGGGCTTCTGGCAAGGGAGTATTATTACTCTATGTATTTATAATCCACCTAAAACTGCTGTTGTAGAGCATAAGAATAATTTGTTTACAGCAGGCAGTAATACTTGTAGGTCAGGACTGAAACTTGATTTGCAACAGGGAGGATTGGTCCAGAGGACTTAGAAGGAAAAATATAACAAAAGAGAATAGATTTCTCAAGAAATGTATGAAACTATTTGGTATGGAAGATGTGAATTCAGTAGCAGCAACTCTGAGAAAATGTACATATTATTCCCCAAGGTACAATAACTGAGCTAGACGAGACAGAAATTATATTTCACAGGAGCATGTGCATTTAATTGAAAGCTGCAACACACATCAGTAACTCATTCGGATAATGCACCAATAACAAGTAAGATAATGCTGGGTAATAAAATAGAAATGAGACACTGGTGCTTCCAAGTACCTGGCAAAAAAAGAGAGGACTTTAAGGAGTGGGCAGAGAAAAATTATTCAAGAACTATTGGGGAAGATAAAAATTTTTTGAGAAGTTACAGCTAATGAGTCGGATAAAATGAAGTCAAGTTTAAAATAGTGTAGAAATAAAAGAAAAGGATATATGGTTAAGGTTAAACTGTTGCAGAATAAAGAGAATCTGACAGAACCAGGAACAGGTGTACTACAAAGAGTACTAATGAGAAAAATAATGGAGAATCTGGATACTTTACATGAATTTAGAAAGATTGCTGAAAGGGTTGTGGCCAAAGACAACCTGTAACAAGAAAAATAACCCAAGATACTGTAAAGGTATTAGCGATATTTCAGAACTTTTATAAAAATCTTTATAAAGGAAAGGAATATGGAAATGAAGAAAAAGTACAAATGGAAATAATTATGGAAGATGCAAGTATGCCAAGGTTAGAGGTAGATGAGGCTCAACAGTTAACAGTTATGTTAGGAGGAAATGAGTTAAAAATAGTGGAGTATAATCAATCTGCAGGAAAGTCTCCAGGAATCGATGCTATTCCTGTGGAAGTTTGGAAGCTAGAAGGGAAGAAATTGATAAAGCTGTGGAAATATATATATATTTTTTTTTTTTTTTTTAACAACAGTATGTTATAAGGATAGGAAGCACAACAATTGTGGAATAAAGCTGTGGTGGCTGTAATACCCAAGGACAGTAAAGACCTATCAGGCCCACCTTCATGTAGGCCATTTTCAATTTTAAAACATGATTATAAAATGTTTGTTTATATTAGTTAAAAGAATGGTAAAGGTGGTGTCAAAATTGATAGATATGATGCAGAGGGAAGCAGAATGTAAGAAAATATCACTGTTGTTGGTGGGTCTTGATGCAAAGAAAGCATTTAACAGAGTAAGCTGGGATTTTATAAGCAGGGCAGTGGAAGTATTTGCATTCCCTAATACAATAGTAAGGTTAATTAGGAGGAGGATAATAGAAGGCAAATGTTAAAGTTGGAGGGTTCCTGTCTGATAAGTTGTGTCTGAGCAGAGGAACTAGGTAGTGTGTCCTCTTTCCCCTTTGTTGTTTGCATTAGATTTAAAGCCATTGGCAAAGAAAATAAGGAACTCAGAAAGTCACAGATATTAGTATGGTAATCAAGAAAAGTTGCCTTGATTTGCAGGCAGTACTATTTTGTACCTGATAAAACCAGAAGAGGACATCTCATTGTTGTGGAACATACTGAGACCGTTTCTAGTTTTTCTCGCGATGTAAAAATATTGCAGACAAATGCTATTGATGTAAACTATGTACCCACACATTAATTGGTTCAGCAGTACCCATATTTATGGAGGCACAATAAAAGGAAGTATTTGAGTATAGGGTTACCACCTGTCCCACTTTGTGAGGGACAGTCCTTCTTTGGGTGGTTGTGTCCTGCGAAAAAACTGAGAAAATGGCAGATGTCCTGAGATTATTGTACGAAAATATTTCCTAAGTTTTCTTTCATAGTTTCATAAAACATTTATTTTTTTCTCTGAAACACCTAAATGTTATATGAAATAGCATAAGCAACTCAAATGCTACACGAATAAGCTTTTATTTTGGCAGAAAGGTGAAGTTCTATCATTTGTACTGGTCATGGGTATGTTTTGTCCTGCTAATCTGACATTTCTACAGAAAATGTCCCACTTTGAGCATTTGAAAAGGTGGTAACCCTATTTGAGTATGGACTAAAAAGGATTCTGTTAGGGCAGTTAAGAATATGTGGGGAGAAGCTAAACAAAAGAATAATGCACAAACTGGGAAACTGGAAGTTCTTCTGTAAGGATATGGATAGTAGCAGTGAAAATGTTTAGTCCCTTTTGTTTTATATGCAAATCAGCCATGTTTCTATCAACAAGAGAAGGAGTTGTGGACAGTAATTAATAAATTGAAGGATTGTATCTGGGAGGGGAAGTGGGCAAGGGTCAAGTGGGATAAGTTCATCCTTTCAGTAGAACAAGGTGGTTTAGGATTGCCTGATTTGAGGGGATCTTTTAGAGCTACACAGTTGAGGCTCCTATACATAACAGTAGAAAACTAAAATTCAAAGTGGAAAGGGATAATGATGCTGAAGTGGAGGGAGAGCGCCCAGATTCAAGAAGTAAGAAGAGAATGTTATTTTAGAAGCATGTCCTTAAGGAAAACAATGGCCATACAAAATAATATATTCATAAAGTAGAAAATATTCTAAGAACTAAGCCAGCACGAGAATGGAGAGGGGAGATTCTGCTGATAGGGATGACTGCAATTTAAGGGTACAGGTAATAGGCAAGATTGAGTGGAATTTACTGGAGAAAACTAGCAAAGGAACATATTAGGATCAAATAACTAGAAAGGGAAGGTAATAGAATGGGAAGAGGCTAAGAAGACATTTGGACTGCAGGCCTGTCAGGACCTGATATCAGAGTGTAGGCAAAGAGAAGGGTATGGGGGAATCCTAAGTGAAAGACCTGCACTGGTAGAGTTAGTTGAATCTAGAGCAGAAGCGGTTTTAAAATGGGGTAATTAGTAGGGTGGATAAAATATTGCACAGTAGCTATAAGAATCAATCAGAGGAGGTTAGAAAAGTTTGGCAAGAGAGGTTGGATAAGCAATTCACGAGGAAACAGTGGGAGGACATGTGTGGCTCCCAAATCTGCAATAAAGTCTAGAAGATTTAGGATTTTTGCTTGAAGGAGTTTATAGGTATTTTTATACTCTATGCAGACTCCACATGTAGAAGGCAAATGTTGGAGGTGTCATGGGGAACAGAGAGAACTGCTAACTTATGTTTTGAGAGTATAAATAAAAATTTCCCATGGAGTACTCCGTCAGAAAATTTGTGTGAGTAAATGTGTGTGTAGTAAGGTCTTAGGTTTGATTTCCATTTTCTAGTTATTGCTTTTTGGTAGTCATCAGAGTTAGTCTAAACCAACTGTACATGAAGTAGTGAATATTTTAATAATTTATTTTTTCCCTGTTTCAGTTAATGCTATTTTTTGGTAAGTCATCCTATCTTAAAGTTTACATAATATTAAATACACCTATCAAAGTGAAATCATGTAAATAATATGTAGTTTTTGCTTTATTTTCCACAAAAGAACTTTAATGCAATGTTTTTTTTTCTATACTTTAGTTTCAAGCCCCATTTATTCTTATTTGGTTAGTCGTTCCGGTTCCCATTTTGGCCCATTGGTACTTTTTCGCTAATTTCAGTAATGTCCCTTTCTGCTACCCCTAATTGGCTTTTTGACCTCTTCTTTAGTTTTCCCCTGGGCCAATCAACATTGCAATCTTGTTCAGACTTTTCATTGACTCCCTTAATTTTAGCGGTTTACTTTCCAACCGTGGCTCATCCAGTCATCATAAAGCGACTTTTGCTAGATAATATACATCCCATTTTTTTCTAGTTGACCAATACCTCCGACTTTTGCCCATTGGCCCAAAGTTTTGGGGGGGCTTTCTCTCCTACCTATTTCTTTCCTGTATATTTCTAGCCACCGCTGGCTTATTTCTCCTCTTCCTTTTAACTTTCGAAGCCCCTACTGGCTTGTTTCTCAGCTTCTGTCTATTGCCCATGTTCCTAACCACCCCTATTCTGGTTACTCGTGTTTGGGCATTTCACTGCCCTTCTCTGTTGGTAACTCTCCACCTAGGCCCTACCAGTTATTTATCTTTACCTCCCATCCCAAGTTTGCTTTACACTCCCCCATTTCCTAACAGCTCACGTATCCAACTCCATTATTCTCTAAATAAATTCCTTCAGGACAGACCGGCGCTAGGGTCTACTAGCAACAATTTTTACACAGTAAAATCATTTTAAGTTTCCTAACCGCCCATCTCGTCCCACTCATTGAGCGGATTTTGTTCTACTCTGCAACACACTGGTCCCTCACCCCCATATTATTGCTTATTTATCCTTTTTTATCTTCTTTTAAAAAGCATAGTAATGTTTTCCTAACAATAAGCAATTTATTTAGACCCGTCTTTTAGGCAGATCTGATGAAGCAATAGCAAATGTGTCCTAGTGGCGTTCTCCCTCGTACACACCAGGCTAATTAATGTGGTAGTAGTTCTTTTCTTTCTAATAAACTAATGGTCACTTTTTTGTAATAACTATGGGTGAACTTTTGATGTAATTTTGCAATAATATTTCCAACAACTTACCACTACTATTTTGGGTCACAGCCAATACTAAGTCAACCCTCTCAGATTAGGCCATCTATCATGCACATAATTGGTTAAATTCAAGTACATCTTCATGACTAATTTCCAACAGGCCAGTTTTTTTCCAATAACAAAAAACCTAATCGGTATTCCATCCTAAGAGCTGTCCTTCCATTGTTGCCTCCCCTAACGTACAGTAATGGAAATCTTAAAACAATGCCGGAGAAAAAACATGCACACATGTAAATGTGTATGGTTTCAACTTTATTCTATGCTACTTAGCACTCATCTGCCTAATAAAATCTTATCTCGGCTGAAACATCACTGATTTATTTTGTCTTGGATCTCATCTTATTTTTTAAAGCGGATTAACCGTTATCGGATCTCAATTATTGAATTTTAAAAAAGAGGAATTAAAAGGTGATATTCTAGCTCATAGCACACCGAGCTAAGCCAGGGTACTTCATTCTGGATGATTTTACAGTTTTTTAACTCATAGTTAAAAGAACTAGAAATGAGATCTTTAGAGAAGGGTAAAAGCACACTGCATAGAACAAAAATGGAAATTGTGGAAAGAATACATGCAGATTAGCATTTCAGAAGAGGAGTGAGGTTCAAAGGAAGGCAGGAATTGAGCAATTTATGTAATGTTTTATTGATGAATCGTATAAGAGCATGTATGTGATGTATAATGTTTATAAATAAACATGTCATGGTTTGTTTTCTTTATGTAAATATATGTTTGCCTGTGTCTTAAGTGATAACCCAAGGTGTTAAAAAATGTGATATGATTTTCCCAAGGGCCATTTAAGGCTATTTTGTCTTTGAAGCCTTCTCTGTTTTGTTTGTTCTCCTGTTTCATCATCCATCTTCAAAGAAGGGTAGAGGGTATCTTCTTCCAAAAGAAAAGATCTTGAGTCATAGGTGAAGTCCCAGGCTTATTCCTCTCATATCCACTCTATATTGGTTTTAAGCTGAGTGATGAGTATGTTAGGTTTCCTGACTATCCTCTTGAAGAGCTTTTTGGTGAAACTGTTTTGAAAAGGACACAGTATTTTCACTGGGAAGAAAAACTAGTGTCTGATGTGCAAAGGAGGTATTGTGACCTTTTATACATGGGTCTGAATTTAGAAATGGCATCTCCTTCTTTAATACTGTTCTTTTTCTGATAACTACAGCTTCTTGCATCTCTTGTCTAAAAATCTCCAGGCCTGTACTGTTCTAAAATGTATGTTCCTAATGTCCTCTCTACACCTTCAACGGTTGACTTTCTGTTCCAGGGAACATTTTTTAGCCTACTAAGAGCATAGGAATACTTATGCCAACACTTCCATGCAAATAGTCTAAATTTCCTAGATTTTGTTGCTTTTGTTGGGTCCAAACAAGTCTTTCTCCACTGTTCTATGTAGCATTTTTAAGCTCTTAGCCCAGTCCTGTCTTAGTCTGTCTGTCCTCTATAATTGTCAAAATTGAATATGATCTACTTAATCAATTATTATTGCCATTTCTTTTCTGGGTTCTGTCATAAATTCCACAATATTGGGTTTATCGCCTACTAAATTTTGGTCATGCGGGTTTCCATTTTTCCATATATGATAAACAATTCCTGTCATTTGGGTAGAAAACCTGTATTGTCTCTTCCCGCCTTAATAGTTGCCCTTTTTTGTGATCTGTTCCAAAAAAACTTGGGTTTTTATTCTTTTGAACCCATTCTGCCATTGTCTTTCCTTTCTTAATTTCCTTTTCCCTCTCTGCTTGCATACCTACCAGTAGTATGTCATGTTTCCAGGCCTTGCTATTTCTCTTCAGTAATGCTGCCTTCATTGTATCATATGCATATTGTAATGGTAGTTTATTGCCATAATGCTGTGTTTTCTTTGAGTTGCATATTACTGGTTTTGTGACCTTATCCTCTCCTTGGTTGTAAAGCATGTCTCTCTATTTAAGTATCAGATTTAGTAGCCTCAATTCTGTGGTATTATAGTATTATCTCAGACCTGGCAGAACTTATTCCAGTGTACTCTTGCCTTGACCTACCCCACAAGAATTTTCTTAATTACTTATTTTTCCGCAAAATTCTTCCTTGTGTGTGTGTGTGTGTGTGTGTGTGTGTGTGTGTGTGTGTGTGTGTGTGTGTGTGTGTGTGTGTGTGTGTGTGTGTGTAAAATAAATGCCTGTCCTCATACATACAGGATTAATGGTACCAGAAACATTTTAATCGCCAGTGTTTTATCATCTTTACTCATAGCATGCATAATCCATTTTCATGTCTTTTGAGTTGTATTTTCTTCTGTTTCATCCCAGATGTCTTTATAATTGCCTATTTCATATAATTTACAATTGAGACTCTTGGGTATTTCATTTTGTTGCAACTCCCTACATAGATTAATCATTGAATCATTTCAAATATTGGAATGTAGTTCCTAACTATTGCCTTCATTTTCCATTCATTTTATATCTTCCATTCGTTTATTTTATATCTTTATCTTATGGAATTTTTTTATTTCAATAATTTGTTGGTATTCTGTTTTGTTTAGTTGTATACAAAGTAATATTAACAAAATACGGCTTTTTTACCCAGTTTTTCCTTACCAGGTGTATCCATGAATTATAACGTCTCCTAGTTCTGTTGCTGGCAATTCTAGATACAGATCAAACATCAGTGCGAAAAAGAGAGTTCCCGTTTTGTTCTCTTCTGTAGTCTAAATTTCTGTGACAATATGCCATTAGCTTTTACACATGGTTTCTATTCCTTTATGTACAGGAAACACTAAGTCAGTCCACTTCTGGAGGAACCCATACAACTCTAATCCCTTTTTTTAAATACCCAATTCACTCTGTAAAATTCCATCTGATATTGTTAATCCTCGTTTATTCCTTACGTATGGGTATCAGTTCCGAGCTCGGAACCGAGCTGGCCATTTTCCAAGCTCGCATCAGCTTCAAACTCTCGAGCTAAACTCTTACCCACAATTCCCCTGTCCCTGTTACCTCAGATTTCGTTTGCCGCGTTGCCATCCGGTCGTGTCAAGCTACTTCTCTTGAGCTAAGTACAGTAATTGTTGTTTAATTGCTTTACAAATTACTTTTTTGTCAGAAAAGTTGATATTTTATTGTCTCTTGCCCTATCGCATCTAGCGTTCATAATTTCCTTTACTTACCCTTTTTATCGCGAGGTAATTTCTTCTTACCATCGTTGGTAATCCCTTTCCTTTTCTCTTTCATACCTTCGGGTGCTCTCTTGCACAATTGTTGGTACTTTTCTATTTATTAATATGGCAGATAAAAAGGGTAGTCTGGGGTTTAAGCGGTGTTCTGATTGTGGACACAAACTACCTCTTTCTGATGCACACTCTTTATGTGTTTATTGTTTGGGAGCCTCCCATTTATTGGTTGAACCACCTTGTGATATATTTGAAAACTTTTCTAATAGAACTTTGTTAGAAAGGAAAAATAAACTGTTACTGAACGGACTTCTAAAATCTCCCTTTTCAGAGGCTATTTCTGGGCCAGAGATCTCAACCCCTCCCAAAGGTCATAAGAAAATGGATGTTTATACTAAGGCTAAATCCTTGCCTTCGTCCCCGGCGGGGGACCCTCACCAACCAAAATCTAAAAAGGCTAAAATTCAGTCAGCCCCAGTGCTTTTGGTGCCCAGACCTTCGGCACCACTAGTGATTTTGGTTACGTCCTCTCCTGCAACCTTCTACACATTGGCACCGAGGGGCTCCTCGGTTCAGACCTTTACCATTGTATTGGCACCAACCGTTCAGTCGGTGCAGACCTTGGCCACGTCGGCTCAGAGATCTTCCTCGGAACCAAGGCCTTTATTAATGACTCCATTTTTGTCGTTTCCAGTTTCGGCACCGATCCCTGTGTCGGTGCAGACAATCACATCGGCACCGATGATTTCTTCGGTGCAGACTACAGTAGTTCAGTCTTTCTCGGCACCGTTGTCCTCGGTGCAATCAGATGAGATGGGCACCGAGTCTGCCTCTTTTGTGGACAGGCCTGTTTCTCCCTCAGTCTCTGTGAGGTCCACTAGAAGTCTTTCTGAACATGATGTGTTGCGTCTTGTGGAACAGGCATTCTTGGCCAGAGGTATTACACCCCCCAGGAACTATCCTTCCTTGGGAGATGATCACCCATCTCCAAAGACACCTTCTTCTCCTCCTTCATTGCCTTTGAAGTCCATGGATATAGTACAGTCTTCCCCTTCTGCTGTTCCCTTTATGGATCTCACTAAAGAACCGCAGTTGCCTTCGTGGCAGGAAAGTTTTGCTGTGACCCAGGATGTCAGCTGTGATACGCATAGCTTGCTGCTCCACAGCCATCCAAGGGACTCTTGAGTCGGCAGGCTGAGACACTTAGGGGTGGAGTACCCCCTGTCTCCTCTGCGGGTGGACCAGCCTTCCAACTGATGGAGAAGGCTTTCGCTGCTGCTGGCGATAACGGACTGTCTATACCTCCGCCCTCCTCTGGTACACTGGTTTCACAAGTCGCACCTAGTGGACACCGGTGCAAGAGCCTCAGGACATATTCCCTCAGGAATCCCCTTTTCCGTTATCTTCCCCAGCTTCTCCCGCTGAGGAGGTACACCGGAAAAATTCATGTAAGAGGAAGCACATGGACTCCACAGAGGAGTCTCTCACCAAAGAGACAGATTTCGATGAAGGGGAAGGATCCCCTCGGTCACCCTCTGAGGTATCCTTTGGCGATATCCTTGAAATCCTGAAAAAGAGAGGTGACTGGCAGCCCTCTAATCCGACCCCTGAGGAATCTGTGTTCCTGCTGGCTTTTCGCACCCAGCCCCCTACCTCCTGGGTTACTCCACCTGCTGATGAACTTGTCAAGTTCATCATGCAGCATGCTTGGAAGGCCCCTGATACTGTTGAAGCTGTTCCCCGGAGGCCAGATAAGAACTTGCCTCCTCCTGCTTCAGACCCCCATTGGTCCAAAGGGCTTCCTGTAGATGCTTTGGTGGTGGCGGCCACAACAAAAAAGGATCTGGCAGAAGAAGAAAGCCAGACTGTCCATCCACCTAACAGTCCCGGGCCCTGGACAGAATAGGGAAGCGCACCTTTGCTTCAGCGACCTTTGCTATCAGGTCCCTGAATTATATGGCACATTTTACCAGGCTTCAAAGGGGTCTGGTTTCTGAGCTCTCTGAAACCTTGGCAAGTGCAATGTCTGATGAGGTCCGTGACAAAGTGGCCTCTCAGCTGGACACCATTGAGTCTATATCTAACTCCTCTATGCAGTTGATATCTCACGCATCAGAAAGAGCAGCTAAAGCGGCGGGTTCAGCTGCAGTCTTGAGACGACACGCCTGGATGCGCTTGTGCAACTTCGCGGAACCTTTTATGTCTTCCTTCCTTAATGCCCCCATTGAGCCCTCCTCGTTGTTTGGGCCCAAAGTTAAAAGCACACTGGCCAGATGTGAGCAAGATGTAAGACCCTTTCTGCCGTAGGTGTCCATTATTCTTCCCCTCAACATGCTTTCTCCCGAAACCAAAAGAGTGGGACGATATGGTTCAAGAAATCTCAAGCTCCTTTCTGTGACACACAGGCCAAGTTCTCCCCCAGAGGCAGAGGGGAAACTCGCAGGGAAGACACCCCTTTCGGGGCAGAGGGGGACCGCATAACCAGGGTTCCAGAGATTCTTTTCCTGGTCAATCCTACCAGCGCTCCTGAAGAGAGGCCTAACTCCTTTCCTGTGGAGGTGGTTGGGGGACGTTTCTCCTTGTACCCTTCTGCCTGGCTAACCATCACTGCCGATTCTTGAGTACAAAGGACCATAACCAGAGGTTGTCATATCCCTTTCAATCTTTGTCCCGTCCCTTCAAAAAATCTTCCCGACGTTCCACCCAGTCAAAGGGAAGAAGCAGCACTAGAGATAGAAAAGCTGCTAAGAAAAAGTCATCCAAATAGTCCCTCCAGACCAGTTAGGATCCGGATTCTACTCAAGACTATTTTTGGTGCCAAAGAAAACTGGGGACTGGAGACCAATTTTGGATCTCAGTGTATTGAACAAGTTTGTGAGAGTACAAAAATTCCGGATGGTCACTATGCAGTCTATCCTCCCGCTTTTGGAAAAAGACAATTGGATGTGCTTTATAGATCTTCAAGATGCATACTACCACATAAAGGTGGACAGGCAATCACGAAGATTTCTGTGCTTCTGTGCGGGAGCCAGTTACTACCAGTTCAGAGTACTGCCCTTCGGACTCTCTACAGCCCCAGAGTGTTCACAAAGTGCATGGCCGTTGTCACAGCTCACTTGCGACTTCAAGGATTCCAGGTGTTTCTGTACCTAGACGACTGGCTCATTTCTGCCCCCACCAGACAGCTACTGGAAAAAGCCCTGACACACTCTCTGCTCGAAGGCTAGGCATAACTATAAACTGGCAGAAATCCAATCTCACCCCATCTCAGTCGACAGAATTCATAGGGGTTATCTTGGACACAAAAAACTGCAGAGCTGCTGTTCCAGCGCATAGAATTTTAAGGATAAAGCAACAACTAATTCACCTTTCAAAGGAAAAATCCACGGCTCACTTGGTCCTACATCTGTTCGGTTCCATGGCAGCCTCCATCACCATTGTTCCCCTGGCCAGGTTTCACATGAGGCTTCTACAGTGGCTACTGCTCACCCAATGGTATCCTTTTCAGCATTTTCTTTCAGCCATGATTCAAGTAACCCACAGGTGCAAACAGGATTTAAATTGGTGGATGTCACACATTCTCTCTCAATGTTCTCGCTCCCCCAAGCAACCCAAGGCCACAGTGACCACGGACGCCTCCCTGATGGGGTGAGGGGGGCTGTGTCAGGGACAGACGGTCTAAGGCACTTGGTCCCAACCGGAAGCCCATCTGCACATAAATGTTCTAGAGCTGAGGGCGGTGCTTCTGGCGTTGCAAGCATTCCATCCCCTGCTGCCGTCTGGGGCAATTGCGATTCAGTCAGACAACATGGTGGTTGTCTGGTACATCAACAAGCAAGGTGGAACCAAATCTTACCCCCTTTGTTGAGAGGCCATGAGGATATGGCAGTGGGCGATGTCTACCAACCGTTTTCTTCTAGCAACGCACATTCCCGGGAGTTCCAACGTGATAGCAGACAGACTCAGCAGGTGCATTCTGCAACCTGACGAGTGGTCCCTGAATCCCTTGATAGAGATCTTCCATCGCTGGGGCCGTCCTTGCTGCGACCTGTTTGCATCCCCGGCCAACTACAAATGCAGTAACTACTTCGCCCTGATTCCCCTTCAGGGACAGTCTCCCAGGGACACTTTAGTCCACAATTGGCCCTCGGGTCTTCTCTATGCTTTTCCACCCTTTCCTCTCATTCCCCATTTTCTGAAGAAAGCCCGGAGGTTGAAGAGCAAGGTAATCCTCATAGCACCATATTGGCCACGATAGATTTAGTTCCCATTCCTTTGGCCTCACCTACTAGATCCACCATGGCTCCTCCATTCAATCCCGGAGTTGATCTCACACCCACAGAACCTGATTCATCCCAACCTGAACAGCCTGAAGCTAACGGCTTGGCTACTCCAATTCCCTTGATTGCCAGGCAAAATGATCTTTCTTTACCAGTACGTGATATTCTCATTGCTTCTCATAAGTCCTCCACTAGAATTACTTATTTGAGCAAGTGGAAAAGATTTACCTGTTGGCTGAAAGATAATATTAGACTATCTGGCTGACCTGTTTCAATCGGGTCTATCAGAGTTCATTTGGCTGCAATTTCTAATTTTCATGAGGGTGTTCAGGATTCCTCTCTTATGTCCCACAAATTGTGCAAGACCTTCATAAAAGGTTTGAATCATCTGAAACCACCTTTCAGAGAACCTGTTCAACCATGGGATTTATCACTAATTCTACAAGCTGTGACAATGGCACCTTTTGAACCAGCTTCTTCTTGCGACCTCAAGTATTTGTCATGGAAAAACCATGTTTCTGGTCGCTATTACTTCTGCCAGACGTATTTCTGAGCTTTAAGTTTTATGTATCAAGAGTCCATACTTGATTTTTCATAGAGATAGAGTGCCTGTGCGAACTAATCCGTTATTTCTGCCTAAAGTGATCTCTAAAATGTCCATTAATCAAGCCATTGAATTGCCAGTTTTCTTTCCCAACCATTCAAACAGAAGAGAGTATTGGCTACACACCCTTGATATACACAGGCAAATCCGATCCGTTATTACCTCAACAGGACTAAACCTTTTCGTAAGTCTGACCAGTTATTCTTGGCCTTTACTGGATCTAGATTAGGATCTGCTGTTGCTAAGGTCACATTAGCTAGATGGTTGAAGTACTGTGTGACCTTTATTTACACACAACGTAATATCTCATTGCCTGCTACTATGAAAGCTCATTCAACTAGGTCGGTGGCAACTTCTGCTGCCTTCCATGCCAGAGCTTCTTTACATGACATCTGTGCAGCTGCAACTTGGGCTACGCCCCATACTTTCATCAATCATTGCAGACTGGATTTGGCCTCCAGGGGAAGAGCATCTTTCGGTTCTGTGGTGCTCAGGAATGTTCTTCCATGAGAGCCTCCCAGGAATAGAGGTAGCTGGGGACTCTGTCCCATACCTAAGGAATGAACGTGGATTAACAATATCAGATAAAGAAGTTATGTCTTACCATAACATTCCATCTGTATTGTTGATCCTCGTTCAGTCATTACGAACCTCCCTCCTTCCCCCTCCTGTGGTTTCTAGTGGATCTCACCATGCAGTTCTCTTAGGTTGGTTGATTAGAGGTAGCCTCTACCTTCTTTAACTTGCAAACTCAATCTGAGGTAACAGGGAAAAGGGGAATTGTGGGTAAGAGTTTAGTTTGAAGCTGACGTGAGCTTGGAAAATGGCTGGCTCGGTTCCGAGCTCAGAACCAATACCCATACGTAATGACTGAACGAGGATCAACAATACAGATGGAACATTATGGTAAGACCTAACTTCTTTTTTTCTGCTTCTAGCTCTGTTCATTACCTCTTTGAATGGCATCTGTCATTAAGGTTTTATTTAAATTTTTAGAGGTTTGTTTTCCTTCAGTAAGGCCACATCGATCTAGTATTATTTGTGATACCAGGCCTGTTTTTGTAGCCAGTACAGTCATAAAAACCATGTAATCATGGCTTAAAATAAAAATTAGTCTATATGAGCCTGGGTCACTTGGATCTTTCCCATCCTTTGATGTTGTAGCTGTTATTGATGTTCATCGTGCATACAGCTGCAGTCATAACAGATGGGTTCTCCTGCCGTCAGGCGGGTCCTCGGTCGGCCGAATTCCAAAGTCTACGTCCGGCGTCGGTTGTCGTCGCTTCTTCCCTGAAGTCAGTGCGACAGGGGTATAAAGGAACCAGCCAACGCCATTTTCTTCAGTCTTTCTTGCCGCGCGGTGCCCGAAGCAGAAGCAGTTCGCAAGTGCCGGTTGGCCAGCTCCTGAGATTACGAAAATTTGGAAACCAAAGTCTTCTAAAAAGCTAAGTACCCCGTTGGGGAAACTTTTCTTGCCTCAGACCTATGTCAGACAAAGTTAATAATTGTATTTCTTGTGGGAAGCAAATACCGCATAAGGATTTCCATTCCCTCTGTATACCTTGTTTAGGCCCAGACCACGACATCTCGGTCTGTCACCTTTGTGCTACATTCAACAAACGCACTATTAAGCGTCGGGCGGAGTTCGCCCAGCATTATTTTGGGGGAAGCATTTAACTATACTATGTCGTCGGATACTCCGACTCCAGTTTTGTCTAAAAAACCGCAAAGACAAGAACTGACACACGAGGTCCGCGGCCTCTACCGACACCACGCCAAAGCCGACTACACGTGGTCCGGTTCTCAGCGAGGCGCCTACGCAGCCCCTGACTACCGACGACACTTCTTTGACGGTGTCTCCTGTGCCCGAGGTCGCAGGTTCCTCGGCCCACACCCCGACTACAGATACCGAAGCCACTCTTGGCATTGAATCTCAGAATGTGGACAGGTCCACCTACACTCAAGGTGTCTTCATACCTTCCTCTTCTTTCTCCATCAAGGCTTTCACTAAGTCTAAAGCAACCATGCACCCTAAGAGACCAGCTACACAGGGCCCATCTCCAGGCCCCATGCCTAAGAAACAGATGCTTAAAATGGCTGAGCATTTAATTACTCTTATCAGAGGTTCTCAGCCCCCACCAGACAAAAGGCCCAGAGTGGAGGAAGATTCCCCCTCCTCTGATCAGGGCTCCATTATTTCAGAGCATTCTGATGATCAGGAACATTCTTACTCCCCTTTTGAAGACTCTGATGCGGAGGAGTCCATCCCTTCTGTCTCCCCCCCAGAGGATTACTCATTTGGGGAAACTTTGCATACCTTAAGGGAACACTTCCACTGGGAAGGCCAAGATTATTCAGATTCCAAGAAAAGGCTCAGGGAATTTCTCTTGCTACTTCAGCACAGGCCTCTGGCTATACCTCCTGTCTTGGACATCCTAGATGATGTTTACTCGGAGGCTTGCCTTAACCCGGACTCTCTACCTCCAGCTCCAGCTCCAGTTAAGCCCGACAGGTACTACAGGGTTTCTGACTCGCACCAATTTCTATACAAAAGCCATGCTGCTGACCCAGAAACCATCTCACAGGGCCCCAAGGGAGTTAAGGCCTCGATTGCTAAAAATCCATTAACTTCCGAGAGAGACTCCAGATCCTTAGAAAGGTGGGGAAAAAAGGTATATACCTCGGCTACCTTATCCATGAGGGCCTTAAACGGTCAGTTTCATATGCTAAAATACCAACAGTTTTTGTTATCACAATTGAAAAGTAAAATGTCACAACCTGAACAACCAGACTTGAAGGAGTTGCAGGATTTGATGCATAGTGCAGAACAAGTGGGTAAGCATACCTTACAATGTGGTTTTGATGCTCTAGAGGCCTCTTGTATAGCTGCTGTTACAGGATCAGTCATACGTAGGCATGCCTGGCTCAAGGAACAAGCCTTGCCTGATCATGTCAAAGCTAAATTACTAGACGCCCCTCTTCAATAGGATGTACTTTTTGGTGCTAATGCTTAGGAGGTGTTAAGGAAAATGGAGGAAAAGGCTAAATCAATGCAAACTGTGAAAGAATTTCTACAGGTACAACCCCCACGTTTTTGTAGAAATTGGCCTTCCAAAAACTGGTCCTTTCCTGCCACGGACAGACCCCAAAGAGCAGATACAGGCGCCCGAGAGGCAGAGGACAATCCCAAGGATCGTTTAGAGGCAGACAATGGCAAGCTCCTACACAGAGGTGGTGAGGATAACTCCAAACCCAATGACTTTCCCCTTTGCATGCCAACCAAGTCTCAAATGGCAGCCCCCTTAGAAGGAAAGCTGGCATTATTTTCAAAAAAATTGGCATATTGTCACAAAGGACAAGTGGATCCTGGACATTATAAACAGAGGCTACAAATTCCATTTTCACACCATTCCAAAAATGAGAGGCATGCCAAACCTGCCACACAATCAAAGGGCAGAGGCACAAAGGCAAATTACAGATCTCATAAACATAAAAGCTATTCAAGAGGTACCTACGCACGAACAAGGTCAAGGTTTTTATTCCAGGCTATTTCTAGTGCCAAGGAAGGGAAAAGATTGGAGACCTATTTTGGACCTATCCATCCTAAACACATTTCTACTGCACAAAATTCAAGATGCTCACTCTACAGCAACTTCTTCCCATGCTGGGCAAGGAGTCTTGGCTGGTAACATTGGACCTCAAGGAGGCATACCTGCATGTCCCAATCAGACAAAATTGCAGAAGGTACCTCAGGTTTCTTGCAGGTTCAACCCATTATCAATTCTCTGCATTGCCCTTTGGCTTATCTACTGTGCCCAGAGTATTCACGAAATGCCTGGCATCAGTAATTGCCTACTGCAGACTTCAAGAGATACAAATATACCCCTATTTGGACGACTGCCTGATCCAAGCGGATAGCAAGCACATTCTTCTGAAACATCTGGCTTATGTAATAATGTTGTTGAACTCTCTGGGATTACACAGTCAACAGAAAGAAATCAAGGCTAATACCCTCTCGGAAGATAATTTTCCTGGGTGCCAATTTGGACACAAACACCCAGATGGCCTACCTCACGCCAGAGAAGCAGGGGCAACTAATTCAATACTTCAGAACACTAGCAAATTGCACCAGGCTGACTGCAAGGAAAATCCTGCAGGCTCTGGGATTCATGGCATCTTGCATCTTACTAATCCCATGTGCAAAGCTGCATATGAGGAAACTACAATGGTACCTGAAAAACATATGGTCTCAACACAGCCACAGTTTGGAAACAATAATACCATTAATTCCATGCCTGCAAAAGGAATTTCTGTGGTGGGCTCAAGCATGTCAAACAAACACAGGTCTTCCATTCAACAAGCCTCAAGCAAATCAAGTCATCACAACAGACGCCTCGGACTGCGCCTGGGGGAAGCACATGACAGATCGGTGCATTCAGGGCAAATGGTCCCAAAAAGGAAAGCACCTTCACATCAGTCAAAAAGAATTGCTAGCAGTAATAAATGCTTTTATAGCTTTCAAGGACCTTCTACAACCAGGTCAACTATTGATAAGAACGGACAACACCACAGTTATGTGGTACATAAACAAACTGGGAGGAACACATTCTTACCCCCTATGCAGACTGACCATGTCACTTTGGAACATGGCCATGGACTTACAAATGGAACTACAAGCACAGTACTTGAAAGGCAAGGAAAACACGCTGGCAGACAACCTAAGCAGGAATATGACAGATCCACACGAATGGAAATTGCACCCAGAAGTTTTTACAGAAATAATCCAAGAATGGGGAAGGCCAGACATAGACCTCTTTGCCTCCCACAAAAATCATCAATTGACAAAATTCTGCTCAAGGATCTTCCATCCAAAGGCCTGGAGAGTGGATGCTCTCTCTTTCAGTTGGACATCAATGACAGTTTATGCCTTCCCACCTCTTCCTCTGCTGCCCAAAGTTCTATTGAAAACCAGAGCAGACAGACCAAAGATGATTCTCATTGCTCCGGACTGGCCAAGACAACACTGGTGTACCCACTCCTGAGGAGCATGACGCATTCGCCACCATGGACCCTGCCTCTAATGCCTCTTCTTCTGACTCAGCACAGCTTCAAAACTCTTCACAGCCAGCTAAAAACACTCAATCTAGCAGCATGGAAGATTCCTTAGCATCACAACAGGCCCTACTCTCCAAGGAGGTGCAGGATGTCATTTTGGAGGCCATCAACTAGAAAAGCTTACTCTGCAAAATGGAAACGTTTTTGTGTCTGGAATGAGAAAAAGGGCCAGGATCCTGGAAAACTGAATTTACCTCAAATACTACAATATTTGGCTGAACTGCTAAGCAGTGGACTTTCTCCTCCATCAAAATCCATGCCTCAGCCATTTCTGCAGAATACAACACTGATCCACCTTTATTCTCTCACCCTCTCTTAAGACAGTTCCTCAGAGGGGCTAAGAATTTAAGACCTCCAAGGAAACAACCAATACCTGCTTGGGATCTTAATTTCATTCTGGAAAAACTGACCTTGCCTCCCTTTGAGCCAGCTGCCTCATCAGATTTGCAATATTTGTCCTGGAAAACAGCTTTCCTTCTGGCTATCACCTCAGCTCGTAGAGTTTCAGAACTACAGGCTCTCATGGCTGTCCAGCCTTTTATCATCTTCCATCAGGACAGAGTTTCCTTACGAACCAACCCATCCTTTATGCCTAAAGTGGTATCCAGGGTAGCTTTAAATCAGGCCATACATTTAACCTACTTTTTATCCTAATCCTCAAAACAAAGGGGAGAGATTACTACATTCCTTGGACATCCACAGACAACTTCGTTATTATTTGGACAGAACAAAGCCTTTCAGAAAATCAGAACAGCTCTTTGTGGCCTATACGGTAGGAGCTCAAGGAAAGCCAATTTCCAAACAATCTCAAAATGGATAGCCCACTGCATACGCTTTTGCTATTCCTTTCATGGCAAAGCTGTACCTACAGGCATTAGAACGCATTCCACCAGGGCCACAGCCACCTCTGCAGCCTTCCTCAGAGGAGTTCCTACCAAGGATATTTTGGAAGCAGCCACTTGGAGTTTGGTGCATACCTTCTCCAAGCACTACAACCTACCATTATACTCCAAATCTAGAGCAGGCTTTGCCACTGCAGTCTTGCAGGGCATTTTGGCTCCTCCTAGTTCCACCTAGTGCCTACCAACCCTTTCTTAGCTTTGGGATTCTATCCATCTGTTATGACTGCAGCTGTATGCACGATGAACATAGTACAGTTTTGTACCTACCATAAATGTAGATGTTCGAGTGCTAATACAGCTGCAGTCCTGGTTTCCCTCCCTCCTTCCCCTCTTGGGACAGGCCTATAGGCTAACACATCCTCATACAACCTGATTGGGGTATTCATTTATGATGTATTTGCTTGCAACTACTGTATTTTGATTATATTGCACTGCATTATTACACAAATTTATGTATTGCCTTCCTTCTGGGGGCACCTGACATCTGGGGCAAGAAAAACTGAAGAAAATGGCGTCGGCTGGTTCCTTTATACCCCTGTCGCACTGACGTCAGGGAAGAAGCGACGACAACCGACGCCGCACCTAGACTTTGGAATTCGGCCGACCGAGGACCCGCCTGACGGCAGGAGAACCCATCTGTTATGACTGCAGCTGTATTAGCACTCGAACATCTACATTTATGGTAGGTACAAAACTGTACTTTTTCTTCCATGATTGTGGTTTACACCCTCTTCTTTGTAGTTTATTAAATAAATTCTGTCACAGTTGGATCACTTTCTTTTCCCTCAGTTTCCCAAGTTTCTATTGGGATTCCATCTTACCCCAGTGATTTTTTTTCTTTCTGCTAGGCTTCTTAATGCTGTCTGTATTTCATCCTTTGGTAACTCTATCCCTAATACTGGTAACGTAAACCTTTTTTAAGTGCAAATATATTTCTTTTTCTCTAGTTCCTTTGTATCATTCCCATGCATCCTCTCAGTCTCTTAGCACTAGAAATTTGGACAAAGCCTAAAATAATGGGGAACTGAGGCCCAAAAATAGGGACCGATTTTAAGTATTATTCTTATAAACTTAGAAAGTTGTTGGAGTAAAATTTTTATCACCATGCATTTTTTGGAGGAAATGGTCACAAACTCCAATGTATGTCATTATTTAGTGACTTCAAACATAAGTGTTTTGCCAGGAAAAAACATACATTTTACTGAATTACTTACATGTAAACTGCTTTTTCATACCGAGAGTTGTATTTTATGTTTGTGAGTGCTCTATTTGTGCTTTTGTGCTTTTTTATGAGGTTTCTGTGTTCTAGTCAGGTGTCATATAACTGATCTTTTTGCAGTTAAAAGCATTATCTAGAGTCTCCTTGCTCCTTTATCTGTGTAAAACTTTCATTTAGTGGCTACAGCTAGTAGCTGTAATAGTTTCCCACCTGCCCTGCCTGTTGGTGTCTTGTTTTTATACTTGGTGGCTTTGCAGTTGCCCCCCCATACTGTAAATTTGATCTGGAACATTCCTCCCAGTCTGGTGTCATTAGCTCATTTTACGTAATATAGAGAGAACATTTGAGAGGGCTCAACCCACTTAGGTTTTTAACATTGAATTATCTTCTGTTCCTGGTTTCTCCTTTTCCTCTTTACTTAAAAAAAAAAAAAAAAAAAATTCTAAGCCTGTTTCCTGCCTTAACTAGTCTATTCCAGATACAGATTTGCTGTATCCAGGACTGTTTGTAAGCTCCTGAGTCCCCCAAGCCTTTCTGTGTTGGAGGGAAACCACCTTAGCTTATCAGTGGGAGTGGTAAGCACTAGGTAGCTTGTCTACCACAAGAGGAGTAGTTTCTGGCCCAGAAATTGTGGTTTATTGGCCGTTTGGAGAGTGTTTTCCATCTCTTTCAACTTTCTGGTTTAAAAGCCAAAGTTTGTGCTTGTTTCCCCCCTTTCCTGTAATTAGTCTAGTCCAGATACAGATTTCCTCAATTTTTTTTTATTTTCAAAATACATTTGAATTAATTCTATAGTATTAATATATAACATCTTAAATAAACATGTACACTATTTACATTAGCCTGACACTATGTTTTTGGTCTTTCGGCTTTTCCCGGTTAGGTGTCGCCACAGCGGAACCCCGCTCCGCTAATGATTGGCAGTAGATTTTCACGAACGCAGAGGTGCCAGCTCGACATTCAACCTTCAACGAAGGCATGCCCATTTATGCATGTCTTTCGAACGCTCACCCAACCATGGGGAGGACATGCAGACTCCACACAGAAGGCACTCCGAGCACTCCAGCTGAGAATCGAATGGGAGAACCTGTTGCTGTGAGGCCACAACGCTACCGCTGCACCACTGCAGATAAGCCTGACACTATAACAGATCTTAATGTATACAGTTACTTTATAAGTATGTCCAATCCATTATCAGTTGTGTCTGATCAATTATTGTATAGTGTCAGTCAACGATAAGACTTTTCCTCAAGGGTTGTTGATAAATGGCTTTGGATAAATTCTTAGTGGTTTTAATTTTAATTTCCAATAATGCTATGGACTTCAATAGGCTGTAGAAGTCTTCCAAAGTTGGTATTGTGTTTGTATTCCATCTTCTTGTTGCACACTTCCTTGAAATTGCAAGTGTAGTCCATACTAGATACACGTTTGACCTCTTCAAATGAGGACCTTCGTTCACATTTAATAGTACAAAAGCTTTAGTTAAATAAAATGATTCATTAAATAAAGCTTGTAGGAAGTTATTAATACCATTTCAAAATGGCTTAATTTTAACACAACCAAAGAAAATGTGGTTCCAATCTGCACTTGTTCACATCTCCAACATATTCCTTTTATGGAAGAACTAATTTTACTGATTCTGTCTGGAGTTAAGAATGCTCTGTGCAAGCATTTCCAATTAAAAACTTTCCAGTATTGTGTAAAGGATGTATACTTTATCGATAATAATTTTTATTTATTTATTTTTATTTTTATTCTTCCAAAGTTGGTATTGTTTGTATTCCATCTTCTGTTACCAGAAAGGAATATGTTTATGTTTATTTGTTTTAATATCTTCAGTTAACTATAATGAGTGTCCTTTTGTTATATATTTCCAGTATGAGGTTTTGGGTGTTGTTTTATAGTTTATCAATATTTTGTAAACATTTGAAATACTGTTTCCCATGTCAAAGTCATATATGTATTTCGTAAATTTAGGTATTTTTTTAAATGAAGAATTGTTAATTATTCTACCCAAATCTTGCGAATATGACAGAATACTCTCTAAAGTTACCCAGTCCTGTTGTGGAATTGTGTATGTTGTTTTTATTGCTTGCATATCTAAAACTTTTAGTTCTTTGATGCATTGGAGCCAGCAAACAAATCCTTTCTGTTCCCAGAAATTAATAATTTCTCTATATATTTTATGTGGAAAGTTCTTTGTGGCTATAAATGTTAAAACATCAAACCAGATTTTTAAATCTATAGTTGCATTAATAATTTTCCTAAATGAGTCAATGTAATAATTAATCATACGAGTTTTAGTGGGTTTACTTATGTTATATTGCGTACTAATACATATGTGCCATGGCAAATTGTTTTTATTTGTTTGAAATTTTTTGTGTAAATCAAATTCATTTATTGATATTACAGTTAGCATTTTTTTTTCCAATTTGCAGAGTAATTTGGACATATCCAGTCAGAGATTGTTTTAGATATTGATTTTTTTATATATGTTTCTATATCAGGAAAGTTTAATCCTCCCTTTCTCCATGGTCTGATATAATGGAGTAAAGCTATTCTGTTTCTTTTGGGAAAACATAAACATTTTATTAAGCATTAATTTATTTCTTTAAGTACATTCCTTTCTGGTAACGGTTGTATTGCCAAGGCTTATATGTAGGATCTTGGGCTTTAAAACCATTTTTATTAACTGTAGTCTATTGTCAAATGTTAATTTTATTTTGTTCCATTTTTCCACAGAGATTTTAATTGTATTGTTGTTATTGTAGTTTTTTGAGGCTAATTCGTTATTATCCTTGCATAACTCAATTCCTAGATATTTTAAGGTAGATTCTTGTTTCCCTATGATGTGAACCCCCTTAGTCTGCAGTTCTTTTTTTTTAAATAATTGTTATTTTGATTTATTGAAATGGAGTCCTGAAGTCATGTGAAATTTGTCAGTTAATATATCTAATTCTTCTAATGTCTCTTTTGTATTAGATAATCTTAGTAATATGTCATCAGTC
>NC_056741.1:1631197976-1631272976 GCF_019279795.1 Protopterus annectens | reverse complement strand
CACTTTCACAAGATTAACCATAACAACATTAACATGGAACCTAAAGATAAAATAAAGGAGTTTATAACCACAAACATGAATAAAAAGCTTAATAAACAACAGATTAAACTATTGGACAAGAGTATTTCATATACAGAAGTTATTACACAAATAAATAAGCTTAAATCAAACAAGGCACCGGGTAATGATGGTATTATACCAGAGATATATAAAATCCTTTCTAAAACTACATATTCATTAATACATAAGGTTTTTATTCTGGCCCAAACTGAGTTAATAACCCCCCCCATCTTGGCAATATACATTTATTTCACCAATTTTAAAACCTAATAAAGATCCAACTAGATGTTCTTCATATCGACCCATCTCATTACTTAATGTTGATTATAAAATGTTTATGAGTATTTTTGCTGATAGATTGAAGACAATTATCCCGGCATTATAGACATAGATCAGACGGGCTTCATTGTAAATAGAAATACTTTTGATAATATAAGAAGAACTTTAACATTAATTGATTTTGCAAATAGGAAAAAGAAAGATTTAACACTTATTAGTCTTGATATAGGTTCAGCATTTGATTCAGTAAGTTGGGACTATCTGTTTACCTTACTGAAATGCACAAATTTCTCTGATGCATTTGTAAATTTAATTGAGCATTTATACAAAGGAACGCTGGCTTATATTAAGGTAGGAACATATGTTTCACAAAAATACCCATTCTTAAAGGTACAAAGCAAGGATGTCCACTTTCTCCACTATTATTCACTTTAGTAATGGAGCCTTGGGCTAATTTGATTAGAAACAGTACTGACATAGAGGGTTTTGAAATAGAAGAAAATACAACATCAAAAATTCAACTTTTTGCAGATGATGTTCTAATTACATCAGCAGGATCTAATTCTTCTATGCAGTCTTTATTTAATAAAATGATGAATTTTAAAAGTATTTCTGGTTTAATATTCAATGAAGAAAAAACTAAAATACTACCTGTATATACACGAAAAAATACTCTCATTAGTGATTTTACTAAATATGTACCCAACTCAGGTCAGATAACCTATTTAGGTATAATACTATCTAAAGATATTAAATCTATTATATATAATAACTATAATACCTGTTTTCTTAATATACAAAATCTTTTTAATACCTGGAATAATATGTTTTTTACTATGGAGGAGAGACTTACAATTGTTAAAATAATAATATTCCCCAAGATTTTATACTTAATACAATCAATAATACTTTCACCTACAAAAATAACTATCAAGAAACTGAATACACTAATGTTAAATTTCTTATGGGCACCTAATAGACCTAGGATTGCATTAAAGAAACATACTAATAGCTGGTCTCAAGGGGGTATTTCTTTTCCAGACTTTAATTTATATATTATCTCTTCTATTATAAAAGTTATTACTTTATTAATAGATCGGTCATATGTCGCAAAATGGAAAGATTATTGGGAGCTAATTAGTATGCACTTCATGAAAATCTCCTTAACACATAAAAATATGATTATAAATAACTCCATGTTGTGGTTGCTAAAGGAATTTTGTACTTCACCTATTACACCTAAACATATGGTCTGTTACCCATTAAATATTATTATTAGTTATCGTAACTTTATATTCATGCACCCTAAGTATAGGGAATGGAATTTTATTGTATTCCTATAATTTATACTCAGGGTATGCTTATGTCATCTACTTCTGAAGGAGCTCATTTAGCTATAGATAATAATCTAAAGTACTGGTATCAGCTGATATCTGATAATAAAGTTAAAAATCTAGATTTCTTAAAACAAGAATTTGATCTAAGAGAAACTTGCTGGTTAGAGGTTCAGATCTTTAGACAACATCTCACTGATAGAATAGATCTAATGTCTATAACAGTTAAAGAATCTATTCCAAAACTGATTGATTACTTGATAATAAATTTACAGCATAAAGTTTCTGATAAAGGTAAACTTTCATATATACATAAAATTATCAGACAAGAAACTTTTTACAATGTAGATTCATACTGGAATTATTTCACCTCTATTAATGGGGACCCACCAACTCAACAAGATAAACAATATATATTGGAATCTGCTTATAGAACTACATCTTCCATTGTCTGGAGACTTTATACATGGAAATTTTACATAGATCTTTTATACCTCTTTGATGATGAACAAAATTAATAATAAAAGATAATCTATGTAAGAGATGTAATGTAGAAATTAATGCTGACTGGGCTCATATGTTTTATGACTGTATGAAGTTGAAAGAATACTGGAAGTCAATTAATGAATTTTGCAGGCTCTTTTTACAGATAATTTCATTATTTCTAAGTCTCTTATATTATTCAACACACCTGTACCTCAATGTGTTAAAAGATTAAGCTTCCCTTGTTATGGTCTATCCTAGCAGTGGCTAGGAAAATAATAACTAGAAATTGGATTTCAGATACATCTCCTTAGTTCAATGAATTTAAAAATGTTATGAATATAATGTGTCATATGGAAATAAGCACAATTAGAATGAGAACAACTAGAAAAACATCACATTTTATTGTATGGGATAATTTACAAAATTTGTTAAAAAAATTCTAATTTCAATAGCACAGTATTTTAGTTTAATTAATTGATCTGATTTTAGTGGATGTCTTTGTAAATACTTTAGTTGTTTTGTTGAATATTATAATAATACCTATTTTTAATTATTTGTATAAAATTGTTATGATATTTCTCTTATATGTTAAAACAATAAACTTGTTTTGAAGAAAAAAAGAATGTCACCTATATTTATTTATTGACATTTGTTGACCGGGAAAGTCCACTGGGCTTGAGACCCATTTTCAGTGGAGGCCATGGGAGAAAAGCTCCAAGTTACATGAAAATCATTACATGAATTTGTAAGGAAACAAAATTATAATTATGAAGCAAGTGAAATAATACAGAAAATTATCTAAACAGCAAGTATGTTGTAAAAAGGCACAATACAGTAACAATGTAACATTAACATGTAGGAAAATTATACAGTTAGAAGTATTTAACAATACAGCTCTTTTTTTGGGAGGGGGGGTGGCCAGGTAGTTGGAGTAAGTAGATTATAGGTGGCATATATTTAATGGTAGCATTAAAAGTAGAAAGTGACAGAGAAGAGAAAATGTGTTAAGATGGTTGTATTGATGTGTGGACTATGATACTAAAGATTTAGGGATAACTCGTATGGTGTAACATCATAACGTATACACAGGTATATTTGCTACGTGAAACAGTTTTGCTAGATTAAGGAGGATGTGGATTTGTGTTGCATGTGCAGCTGGAGTTATCAGTGAGATATTTTTAGTTTTCTTTTAAAGGAGATTATGTTGTCTAATTCTGTAACTGATGATGGGAGGTTGTTCCACAGCTCAGTTATGAAACAGGAATAGAGGCAGCTACCTGCTCTTTTACTAGGTTTTGATACTTTAAGTAGATGTTAATTGTTAGAGCGTAGATTTTTGGATGGGACATAAAGTTCAATGATATTTTTCAGGGAAGGGCAACACTCTGTTTTTTAAATGAGTTTATGGGCAAAGGTAAGTTGTATGTAATGTAGGTAATGTCCAAATTCTAGACAGTTTAGGTCTTTAGTGGCCTGGCAATGGTGGGTGTGAGTTGGTTGGGCTGATGCGAATTTTACAATCTTATAACAGGACTGTAGTTTGTGTTGCAAAGAGTTGTGGAGAATGGTGAAGATAGGAGACCCATATAGTAAGGTTGGAAGCAGAAGACATTCTGAAAGTTTTATTCAGATGGATTTGTCCAAGTATTGTTTGTTTCTGTAAAGTTTGCCATATTTGAAGTGAGTCTTTTTTTATTGCGTTATTAATATGCAAGTCAAAGCTAAGTTTGCTGTCAATAGTAATTCCTAGCAGTTTGGCCTGATTTACTAACTCTATTGGGGTTTTGTTTATGGAGAATATAGTAAAGTCTGTGGGAACATGTTTAGATGCAAAGATGAGTAGTTTAGATTTATTAGGGTTAAGTAATAGCTGTGATTGGTTTAGCCAGAGTTCTATGGATGTAAAGGCCTTTTTGTGTTAACTTTTGGAGGTTCAGATTATGGGTGAATTGTCTGCATATTGTATGGTAATACAGTCAATGGGAACTTTAGGTCATAACAATGTTGAATAGTAGGGGTCCCAAGCCTGACCCCTGGGGCACTCCTGTGTTATTTGGGAGAAAGCTAGAGAGGTTATTCAGGTATTTTACAGAATGCTGTCGGTTTTCCAAGTAACTAGTGAATCAGGTTAGGGTGGCATCAGAGCATCCTAGTGAGTGGAGTTGCTGGATAAGTTTGATGTGCGAGATTGTGTTGAATGCTTTTGAGAGATCCAATAACAGGACGGAGGTAAGTAGGTTACTATATAGGGCGTTATGGATGTAATTTGTGAAGGAGACTAGGGCAGTAATGGTACTGTGGGATGGTCGAAAACCATGTTGTGAAGGGGATAGTAGGTTGTTGCTGGTTTAGATATTCAACCAGTTTGTGGATGCATTTTTCCATTATTTTAGATAGAGGGGACAGTTGGGTCTAAAATTAGGTCATGAGGGTTTCCACCTTTATGAAGTGGGGTGATTATTGATTTTTCTAGAGCTGGGGGACTGTGTGTTCTGCAAATGTTCGGTTTATAAGGATACTTACTGGTAAACATATTGCCTTAGCACTAATTTTGAGGTGTTCTTGAGGGAGATTATCAGCGGATATGGAGCCTGGTTTCAATTTGCCAAGTAATATTTGTATTTGAGAGGTTGCTACAGGTTGGAAGTTAAAAGATGGTATGGAGCTGATATTGCTTTGAGGTATGATGGATGGGTTAATGGGGGTTGGGGTATTGCCTGCATTTACTAATATAAGGATAATATCAGTAAAGGTTTTATTAAATATTTCACTGATTTCAGCTGGGGTTTTGTCTGGAAAGGGAGATGGGTTTTGGGTGCTGCCAGGATTTAGTAATGAGTTGACAGATTTCCAGAAAAGTCTGGGATTGTTACTGTGTGTGTTTATTTGTTGGGAGAAGTAAGTCTTTTTGTCCTGATTAATGGCCTGTTTTGCTTTGTTTCTAGGTATTTTGAAGGTGGTTTTGTTGGGTGGGGTCTTATATTTTCTCCATTTGTGCCATGCTCAGTCTGTATTAATCAGAAGTTGTTTGGTTGATTTAGATAGCCAAGGAATGTGGTTCTGTTTAACTCTCTTTTTTCTTATGGGGGCTATTATTAATCCACTGCTAGATATTTCAGTGGGTTCCAGTTTAGTGTTTGTAATAGGTTGCAAAAGTGAGACTGGCTAAAATTGGCTATATTTCTAGTATATTTGTATGAATGAATGCTTGGAGTGGAGGTTGATAGTCTGTGTGTCAGGGCTGGTAAGTGGTCACTTAGGATGTTGGGAAGGGTGTAGTACTGTGGGTGGGATAGTAATATCCAGTCTAGGGTGGATTCAGGGTGATTGTTGTATGTGTTGGGGTTTGTATAATGTGTAAATTTGAACAAATTGATGGAGTTTGTGGAGTTGCTTTGTGTTAGATTAAGCCAATTTATATTAGTGTCACCAAGGATAATGTTTTCATTTGAGATGTAGTGTTTAGACCATGATAGGAAGTCTTCTATTGTTGGGATATTGCAACCTGGAGGAATATAGATGGTGGCAATAGATATTTGTTTATGGTTATTGAAAAATAGTGATGCTGATAGGATTTCTATATTACTGAAAGTGGGAATGATTTTTGGGTGGGGTACTAAGCTTAAGTGGTTATGATATATTAATGCCAGGCCTCCCCATTTTTCATTTTTCCTTTCATGGAAGATGCTTTTAATGTTATTAACTTTTGATTGCATTTTGATTCTTGTGGATAAATTATGTAGATATTTGGGAGAAGTGGCCAAGGTATTACTTTTTAGTTTTTCTAAAGCTAAACTGGTTGTGTGTGCTAGAATTTCATTGTATTTGTTGTTTAATACTTCTGCTTTTTCATCTCCAAATGATTTAGATTTTTTCAGCTTTTACTGACAAAATTTGGATTGTAGATCTAATAATTCAGAATCCCATTCTCTGAATTTTTTTTATACCAGGTTAGGGTTTTACCATATATATTGGCTTTTAGTGAGTCCCATATCATTTTATTTATATCTATGGTGTAATTAATATCTAAAAAGAACTGTAATTCATATAATAACCAGGATTTGAGCTCTTTAATTTTAGTTGTATATGCTGGAATTCTGGAATTAGATTAATGGTCTGTACCCATTTTGAAGTTTTAGTATCAATGAATTGTTGTCTGAAAGGGGGCAGGGGAGTGATTGAGAAATTAATAAGAGTGTAAGTCATGGTCAGCAAATATTTATCTATTCTAGTTTGGGTACCAAGTATGTGATCTTGATAGGAGAACAACAAAGATTTATGTTCTTTAAATTTGAAAGTGTCTACAAGATGAAATGATTCTACCCACTTGTTTAAAGCTTTTGGTACAGCAGATGTACGCAGCGGTCTTTTATTTGTAGTTTCAGAAATATCAAATATACATTTAAAATATCCTCCTATTATTAAGTTGCCTGTATAATTATTGGAAATGAAATCCAAGTGTTTTTTTTAACAGTTCCTGTTCCAATGCCTGGGGACCAGTATAGATTGGCTAGGGTCCATATTCTGTTGTTATATTTAATTATTACTAATGCCATAAGGCCTTCTTTATCTTCATACTTGTATGGGATTTCTGGATTAATCACATTTGTTTTCCATAAAATTGTTACCCCTTTTGTTTTATAAGTGGATTGCCCCAATATCATATATTCCTTAGGATTCCATTTGTAATTATTTGTTTTGAAATCAGTTTCTTGAAGGAATACAGTTTGTGCTTTGTTCAGTTTTAAATATTTCAGTAGATTTGATCTCTTGCTAGGATTGTTTAAGCCATTGGTATTTAAAGATAAAGTTAAATCCATCTTAGGTTGTTTAGACTGTATTTTTTGCTTTATTGTGACTATTAAACATTTAGCTTTTAAAGGAAATTATCAGTTTTATACCTTTTATTTGTTTACCAATAAAGTAATGTTTTGTTCTGGCATACTAAAATGTTTTTGTGAAATTTTAATTAATAAATGTTAAAACTTAAGATCCGCACTAGCCATGGAATGAAAATAATTCCTAATCTGATGGATAAACCTAAACTAAGTCTATCAGATTATCACTCATACCTTGACAATCCATAACATCTGAGTTCCATAAATTGAATTATCATATGGAAAATATAGGAATAAGCAATATGTATATTATTTTGAATAAATATAGTACTATTGTAGATTAGACATACAATATAAATGTCTACTTATTCTATAAGCAATTATTTACATAAAAGATAAATGACAAACAATTCAAGCATAGTAAAGTATTATCATATATAAAATCTCATTAAAAGATTATAGCACACCGTTATTTAACATATATCCACCCTTATTGATGGTCTTTCAAAACTTATTAATATAAATAGATTGTGATAATATTCATACCTAATGTTTATAATACAGTATATTTTACTGGGTACATCAGAAGTTATATTTCATTTTTTGCCAGCATTTAAGTACTCACTTTACTAACTTAAAGCATCAAGTTTGTTTTATGTGAACATTTATGAAAGTTAGTGCATTTTAATTCAGTGCATCCCTCTTCCTCCATTTCCTGTACATAAATTTTCAGAGCTGTCATTTCTTATTATAAAATGAGTGAAATGATAGGTTAAAAACAACAAATTCACTTATTGTGATTAATGATTACAAGTTCCCTTTCCAGGCTTTCCATATTCATAAATTGCCATTTTATGGCATATACTGAAAGTTTTTAGATGTAAATGGCAGCATTCTATTTCGTATAATCAGCAAAGGTTAAACTGAGTGATTGTCAATTTAATACTGTTTTTTCAGAATATGATTGTTACATTCTGTGACATTCCTAGTTCAGGCTTCTATTGTTTCCCTTGAACAACTTTGTCAGTTTGATGTCATACATAAAACATTAGTTATCTTGATAACAGCTTAAGTATTATGTATGGTCAAGATGGGTTACAAAACCACAATTCAAGTTAAAGCAATTATATGACTTGTTATGCACATTTACTTATATGAGAAAATCATGCTCCCCTTGATGTTCAATATCGTGTGCGTCATTTATGACAAGTTAAAACGGTAGTGTTATACGTAAGCCATGTTATTAAACTGAGTGTCTATTGTCAATTTAATACTATTTGCTCGGAATGTGATTGTTGTCATTCTGTGACATTTCAAGTGCAGGCTTCTATTGTTTCACTTGAACAACTTTGTCAGTTTGATGTCATGTATAAAACATTAGTTATCTTGGTAACTGCTTAAGTATTATTTATGGTCAAGATGGGTTACAAAAACTTCAATTCAAGTTAAAGCAATTTCATGACTTGTTCTACATATTTACTTGTATAAGAAAATCATCATGCTTCCCCTTGATCAATGTAGTGTATGTCATTTATGACAAGTTAAGACAGTAGTGTTATATTTTTTGTCTAGATTTTCCAAAGTCATACATTACATAATTATTATTATTTTTTTTTTTTTTTTTTGGCTGTTGCTTAGTTATTTAAGAGAGCACAAGCTGTAATGCTTATTCTTATTATTAGCTCCTTCCAAGCATGTTTATATAGTCCGTAGACTTTAAATGATGTGACCTTTCTAGATTCTTATTTGTTGTAAGTAGATTTCCATCCTTACATGCACACATATCAGTACTTCAAGCACAGGCAAAAATGCCCACCTAGTTTTGCCAGAACACCATTCACTAGTTGTGGTGTGTTTCCAGGCTGTTCTTAAAATATCCAAACCAATATTTGTCCTGTTCCATGCAGTGGCCACTCAACACACCTTCCATTCCCACAGATATTTCCACGAAGGAAATCTGATAACTCTCTAGCACTTCCTGGCAACCCCAAACACCCCTAGAATCAGCTATCCCCATATGCCCAACACATGCGAGCAAGCTCAGCCCCCCAGACCACTGCAAAGGGTACTACACAAGACCAAGTGCTCTTAGTCTTTCACAATAACTCAGACTTCCACTCTTATGCAAGTCCTTAATGTGTTTGGACCAAAATACATTTTAATATAAAATTGCGTTCATTGTTTTTGTTTTTTTTTTAATCAAGAATCAGCTTAATGAGCTAAACAAAGTGTTGGGAGACCATCAATATTAGCACATGTGGTTTAAAACAACCCTTTTATTATATGTATATTTGTAAACCAAAAACTTCATTGCCGAGTATAATCTTGGAGGCTCCTTAGAGTCGTTAAGCATTATCGTCATTTTGTCTCCGTTACCATAGCACCCTTGGAGCATCTGTTTCTGTTAGTGTGTCTGTGTGCTGCATACCAGAGGCTCACAATGCACCTGAAGCAAAGCTTCACTTCACTGCAACTTCAAGCCTAAATTCCCTCCCTTTCAGCGAGACAGTAGCCAGGAAAAGAACGGAGAGCAAACAGATAAAAAAAAAAAAACTCCCAACAAGCAGCCACAAGAGATAACACATTCTTCCAGCCTTCTCACCTCTCACTCAACAGATGTATAAACAAACTATTCTCTGCCAAAATATCCCAACTCACAATGTTATCTATCCCCTTCCCCTGGATCCAGGCTAAAACACCAAATGTCTCTTCCTAATACACAAGCATCAGTAAACCTCTATCACAAGCCACAACCCACAGCTTCCCAGAGATGAAAACGGCAACATACAACAGTTGCCAGGCACAGCTGCATCCACACACACCATGTCAGGCTTAATCAAACAGCACTCAAAGCTATGATACCTGCCATAATTGATATTAACTATGCTTAGACAGAATAATAATGACATCTGTACTACCTGCCAGACATGGCTGCATCCACGCACACCATATCAGGATTGATCAAACAGCACTTGAAGCTATGATACCTGCCATAATTGATATTAACTATATTTAGGCAGAATAATGACATTTGTACTAAGAGCTTGCTACTATTATTTAACATGACATTTCTAAATCATACTTTAACTGAAGAAAGCATTAATCTCCATGACAGCATTTTTTTTTCAAAACACTACTGTTGTTATATATGATGATACTTTGTTACATTTGAGTCTGAACTCTGATGAATGGTACCTTGTTGAATTAGTTAATTATTTAAATTATTATAAGTAAAATCAATGAAAAATGAACAAGATAAGTATTCATTGAGTACAAATAGGAGAATAGAAACTTCTATGTTTGTATTATATGTTGCTTTGTTTGGCTTATATATAATGTACATAGTAACCCATCTTGAGCTACCTTTGTTTGTGAAGAATTATTGGACTCTCTGAACATTCTGAATAAATCCTTACTGTTTCTCAGTTGTTTACGAAACCCTCATCTTTTTAAAAAAAAAAAAAAAAAAAAGTGATGTACCATATCAGTTGATTTGAGAGATGTAGTTGTAAGAGTATTTTTTTTTTTGGGACAGTTATCTTGGAATCAGATGTTCTTTGTGTTTCACTGTTGCAGTCATCACACTTGGGTTATCTGCCTGCAGGTAGCCCCTCAGTCGGCCCGAATACCAGAGACTTTGTATTTCTGAGTCGGTTGCTGTTGCTCCAGGATTGATGTCAGGTCGTCAGGGGTATAAAAACAGGCAGCTGACTCCATTACATCAGTCTTTCTTGCCGAGGAGCCCAAAGCAGTAGCAGTTCGCATGAGTGCCAGTTGGCCGCTACCTGAGTTTTCGTTTCCGAATTGAATCATCCTGAAGTTTTCTAAAGCTAAGTACCCCGTTGGGGATCCTTTTTTCTTGCTCTAACTGATGTCAGAAAAAGTTAATTATTGTCTCGCCTGTGGAAAGCAAATACCACACCAAGATTTCCATTCTTACTGCGTCGCCTGTTTAGGCCCAGACCACAACGTACCTCGCTGTCAGTTTTGTGCTTTGTTAAACACCTGAACTATTCGTTGTTGGGCCCTTATTGTCGCTAAATACTTTTATTCTCTATCTCCGTATTCCTAAATGGCTTCGGTAATCCATCCGACTACCGATCTTCTGAACAAAACGTAAAGATAAAGACAGAGACAGACCGCACAGGTCCAAAACTGCCGATGACACTTCCGTTAAGCTAGTCGCCAGTTTGCCGGGTCTCAGTGAGGCACTTTCGCAGCCCCTGATGCCCGCTTCGATGGATTCTTAGGGCACTACTAAGACCTGTTCGGAGTTCGGTATGCCACGAGACTCTTATTTGACTACGGAACCTGCGGATGTCTCTACCTTGGATGGTTCTGGAGCCACTGTGCAGGCACCGGCTTCTGAGGAAGTTCTTCACACTACCGATATTCGACACAAACCGACGACTTCTTTCACGTCTAAAAATACCGAGATTCTAAGGCCAAGAGTACAAGCTACGCCTAAAAAACCGACGACCCAAACTAAAGCACCTACTTCCTTGCCACAACATCAAATGCTTAAAATGGCAGAAGATCTAATTATGCTGATAGGGGAAGCCAGTCTTCCCCTGCTAAGAGAAAGAGACTTGTCCCCAGCAGCTTTAACAGACCAAGAATCCGACGAATCTGAGATTTCTGAATATGAAGACATGCCGTTATCTGCTTATGAGGATTCAGATGCAGAGGAATCCATTCCCCTCTGCTTCTCCTCCAGAGGATATTTCTTTTGGTGAAACCCTACATACTTTGAGAGCATTTCCACTGGGAATGCCAAGGCTACCTTCAGTCCAAAGAGATACTCAGAGAATTTTTAGATTTGCTGCAACATAGACCTTTAGCAATACCCCCAATTCTGGATGTTATGGATGATGTCTTTATGGAATCCAGTCTAACTCCTGATTCTTTACCCCCTACTCCTAGGAAACCAGACAGGTACTACAGAGTTTCTGACTCTCACAAATTTATTTTCAAAAATCCTACTGCTGACCCAGAGGTCATCTCCCAGGGGCCTAAAGGTATAAAAGCAACTACAACTAAGAATCCCACCCCTTCGTACAGGGATTCCAGAGCTTTAGGCAGATGGGATAAAAAAGTATACACCTCTGCAGCTCTCACCGTTAGGGCATTGAATTGCCGGTTTCATATGCCGAAGTACCAGCAACATATTATGGAACTTATTAAGCAAAAATTAGCTACTTTGACAGACTGTGCAGAAAATAAAGAATTACAAGAGCTTATGCATTCTGCAAGCCAAGTCAGCAAACATAGTTTGCAATGTGGCTTTGACGGCCTAGAAGCATCTTGCAGGACAGCAGTCACAGGCTCTGTACTGAGAAGGCATGCTTGACTTAAGGAGCAGACCTTGCCAGACCATGTCAAATCAAAATTATTAGACGCTCCTTTGAACAAGGACAATCTGTTTGGCACCAAAGCAGAAGAGGTTCTTAAAAAGATGGAAGAAAAAGCTAAATCTGTGCAGACAGTCAAAGATTTCTTGCAAGTACAGCCTCCTAGATTCAGTAGGCATTGCTCCTCGAAGCACTGGTACTTTCCAGCCCCCTCAAGGCCATCTCAAACTAGACCCAGGAGAAGCAAACCTCCCCAGACTACAGTCTCAGGGTATGCAGAGATCTAAGCAATGGAGTGCCTCCACTTCAAAAACAGAGTGCGCTAATGCACCCCCTTACGGAAAGAATTCACAATGACTTCTCAACTCCACTCCTCACCTCTGCCTAACTGCTCTTGCCTCTAAGAGGAAAACTTGCCCATCATGCAAAAAACTGGACTTCCATCACCAAAGACTGATGGGTCCTCAATATTGTATCCCAGGGGTACAAATTTTACTTCCACTCACTGCTAACCCCAAAAGGGTTCCCACATCTTCCTCCAAACCAGTGGGCAGACACAAAACCAAGTTCAGTCCCTGCTCTCCATAAGGGCAATTCAACCTGTTCCTGCAGAACAGATAGGTCAAGGGTTCTATTTCAGACTTTTCCTGATACCCAGAAAAGAGGACACTTGGCGCCCAATCCTAGATCTTTCCATTCTAAACACCTTCCTGGTGGTACCAAAATTCAAAATGCTCACCCTTCAGCAGCTTCTTCCTATGCTGGCTAAAGATGCCTGGTTAACCATCTTCGACCTAAAAGAAGCCTATCTGCACATCCCTGTCAGGGACTCCTGCAGGAAATACCTACGCTTCAAGGCAGGATCTATGTATTATCAGTTCTCTGCACTTCCCTTTGGCTTATCCACTGCTCCCAAAGTATTCACAAAATTCCTGGCTCCAGCAATCGCCTACTGCAGACAGAGAAAAATTCAAACTTGCCCATTGGACAACCGCCTGATTCAGGCAGTCAGTCAGGAAATGCTGTTGCAGCACCTGACATTTGTAAAGAACCTTCTAACCTCCCTGGGGTACACTATCAACAAACAGAAATCAAAACTAGTCCCCAGTCAAAAGATTGTATTCCTGGGAGCAAGCTTGGACACAGCATCCCAGATGGCATTCCTTACACCAGAAAAATAAGCCCATCTGACAGGCTACTTCACTCAAATGGCCACCAGAACCCAACTATCCATAGGAAAATCCTGCAGGTCCTAGGATTCATGGCCTCTTGCATCCTACTAATTCCATATGCCAGACTGCGTATGAGTAAACTTTAGTGGTACTTAAAAAGTCTTTGGTGCCAACACTCTCAGGACCTGGAAACTGTCACACCTATCATACCTTGTGTAAGGACAGAGTTTCTTTGGTGGGCAGCAGCATGCAACCACAAGGGACTTTCCTTTACTCAATGCCATGCCGCCCAGACCCTAACCACAGATGCATCAGACTATGCTTGGGGGGCACACCTGGATGACAAGTGCATTCAGGGCCACTGGAGCCCAAGTCAAATTCATCTGCACATAACCAAAAAGAGATGCTAGCTGTTCAGCACTCTTTAACAGCTTTCAGATTCCTACTCTCACCAGGACCCCTACTAATAAAAACAGACAACACCACAGTTTTGTGGTACATCAACAAACAGGGGGGAACCCACTCTTATTCACTCTGCAGGCTAGCCATGGCCCTGTGGAACACGGCCTTGAACATGCAGGTCCACCTGCAAGATCAATTCCTGCCAGGCAAACAAAACTCACTGGCAGACGACTTAAGCAGAAATCTCATAGACCCACACGAGTGCAATTAGAGCCCAGCACCTTCAGCCTTCTAATCCAGAAATGGGGGACCCCAGAGATGGACCTCTTTGCCTCCCCCTGCAGTCACCAGTAAATTCTACACCAGGACACCTAACAGCAGGGCCTGGAAAGTGGGTGCCCTATCCTTCCAGTGAGAAAACTTCTCAGTCTATGCATTTCCCCTTCTCTCAAGGATATTACTCAAGATAAGACAGGACAGACCAAGGACAACCCTGATTGCCCCAGACTGGCCACGCCAGCACTGGTACCCACTACTGTGCAGCCTGTCACTGGTGCCACCCTGCCACCTACCCCAGAGCCCAACTCTCCTCAATCAGCAGGGGGGACAGATCTTGCAACTGCAAACCCTGAGTCTTGCAGCCTGGCTTATTCCTTGAATTCTTCCCCAGTGACCAGCCTAAGCAAACAGGTGCTGGACGTCATTCTTGAAGCCAGAAGACCCAGTACAAGGAAATCTTATGCTGATAAGTGGAAAGGGTATTGCTCCTGGATTCAGTCTAAAGGAGACGACACAGCACTGCCCTCCCTATCTCGAATCTTGGATTACTTAGCATATCTACTCCACAGAGGCCTATCCTTCTCCTCCATTAAGATCCATACCTCTGCCATATCGGCTCATTAAAACACTGAGCCACCTCTCTTCTCTCACCGTCTCATCAAACAGTTCCTGGGAGGGGCGGACAACTTAAGGCCACCAAGGAGAGCACCCACCCCTGCTTGGGACCTTAACTTTGTACTAGAAAAGCTCACACTACCCCCTTTTGAGCCTGCAGTGTCAGCAGAGTTAAAATTCCTCTCTTGGAAAACAGCCTTGCCTCTGGCCATCACTTCAGCTAAAAGAGACACTACAAGCACTTATGGCTGTGGAACCCTTCAATGTTAAGTTGTCTCTCTCGCCTTCATTCTTGCTGGTTGGGTTTGGAGCTGACCTTCGGCTCCGAGTCAGCCATTTTCTAAAGCTCGAGAGCTACTTACTGGCTCGAGGCCTCCCTATATCCCATAATGCCTGGCGCTAGACCCCCAAATCTCGTTTGCCGCTTCAAGTACGAGGTTGCGCTTCACTGTCTCATGTCATAATCTTTTGTATTTTTAGAAATTAAACTTTTAGTGTATATTTTTCAATTTTTTTTTTGTTAATTCAGAGTAGTACTGTAGACTAGTCTTAGTTTCCCTGTGTTTTCTGACCCTTACGAAACTCGTTTTTCCTTAGAGAGTTTCTCCCCTCCCCCCTCCCTATCTCCCTAAGTAGGCCGTTTAAGTTGGAGGCTATCCCCTTCCCTTTTATATTGTTTTTAGTGGGAAGTGGTGTTTAGCCTTTGTAGTCTAAGGTCATAGTCTTTTAGTTTTTGTTACCTTAAATTTTTGGTGTATAGGTGTGGGACTAGTGTGTGTGTGACTGTGTGTGTTTTTTTGCACTAGTCAAAAAATTCATCCATCGGTATTCCTTTTTATCGGTAACATGTCAAAGGATACCAAGGTTTCAGGGTTCAAGAATTGTGACTCGGGCTGTCAGAAAATGTCTCTGACAGACGGTCACACTTGTGTTTATTGTTTGGGTTCCCTACACCTGCAGGACTCTTGCTCGGTATACCATGCCTTTAGTCTGAGAGTCCTGCAGGAGCGTAGGAGCAAGTTGATTCTCAGGGAGTTACTAAAACCCGAGGGGTCTCTGGCAAAGTCTCAGCCAGCGAAAACCCCTAAGCCCACCAAGCCGTCGGCTCCCAGTAAGGAGCAGTCACCAGGTGGAGCATCTGCTTCAATTTCGGTTCCGGCTGGAACCGAAGTATCATAATCGACCTTGGTGTCGGAGCCGTCAGGGAGCCATAAGCGATCCTGGTCGCCAACCCTGGAGTCTGTTCACTCGGCTCCGGGATCACCTTTACTACAGTCCGAACGGAGCCATAGGTCCCACTCTTCTCGATCCTCAAAGCTGTCCGATCATGACTTGCAGAGAGTGGTTAGTAGACTCCTCAAATCGCAGGCCCTGGCTAAAGTGTTAACTAGCCCTCCTCATTAGGTTGTGGCTGCCCCTTTTTCTGAAGTAGTTCCTCCTCCGACTCCTCCTGTCAGCTCTGAGCCGGAGCTTGTTGGGGCTCGGATCCTGGAAATGGTGCCGATGCTTCCCCTTTCGGCTCCTTCGTCGGCTCCGATTTCTTCATTGGTTCCGTCCTTGGAGGGATCTAGGCGCTGGGACTCCCTCGTCGGCTCCGAGGGGGAGAGTGTCATTGGACCCTTGTCCGACCCCGTTCTCCCTCTCGGAGCCTCGGCGCAGGTAAGCTCGGCTCCTACATCGGCCTCGGAGCCGTCCCTTTCGGTGCTGGAGAGGATTCCCATCTCCATAGACGGGGGCCGCCTTCTCTGTCGGACAGCAGCGCCTTTGAGGTCATGAAGAGCGTGCTGACTTCTGAGGCTGCACCTCGATCAGCCCATTCAGCTCATCCCCCAGGGTGCCTGCTTCAGTCTCTGCCCCTCCTCCAGACCCCAAGCGAGGGGATCAAACGCTCCAGGTCACCCCAATGGGTGTATCTTCCTCTTCCGAGGCTTCCCCTGAGATTTCAGAGGAGCCCCCACGAAAGAGGGAAATGTAAGAGGAAACATGTTGACTCCCCAGAGTCGGTCATGTCAGGTACTGACTTGGAGGATTCAGAAGGGTCCCCAAGATCCCCCTCTGAAGATGTCTCTTTCTCAGCCATCCTTGAGATCCTTAAGCAGAGGAGGAACTGGTCTGCACTTAAACCTTCTGAGGACGAGTCGGTATACTTGGATGCGTTTGGTTCTTGCCCCTCCACCTCCTGGGTGTCTCCGCCTTTCAATCCATTAATGGAAGTGGTGGCTTGAAAGGCGTGGTCAGCTCCGGACACACTGGAACCAACCCCTCGCAGGCCCACTAAGTTTATCACGGCCCCCCAAGATAAACAGTTTCTGACAAAGGGTGTCCCCGTTGATGCCATGGTGGTAGCAGCTGCCACGAAAAAGGAGTTGGCTGACACTTCTGTACCTGCCCATCCCCCTAATAAAGAGTCTAGGACGCTGGATAGATACGGGAAGCAGATGTTTTCCTCAGCAACCTTCTCCATGCGGTCGCTGAATTATTTATGCCACTTCACCCGTCTTCAGAGGGATCTCCTCAAAGATATAGGAGATACCCAGCAGGATCCATCAGCTGCGGGGGCTCCAGACAGGATAAACTCCCAGCTGGCGACTCTTAATTCTATCGTTAACTCCTCCATGCGGCTCATTTCATATGCGGCTGATGGGGCGAGTAGAGCCGCTAGGCACAGGCGTGGCTTTGAGAAGACATGCCTGGATGCGGTTATGTAACTTCGCTGATCCCTTCAAGGCGTCTTTCACCAACACCCCTTTTGATGGTTCGGCTCTGTTTGGACCTCAGGTGAAAGATACACTTACCAGGTGTGAGCAGGAAGGCAAGACTGTCTCTGCCATTGGAGTCCGTTTTTCCACTCCCTCTAGACCATACCCTAAGGGTCAGAAGAGTGGGAAGATGTGGATCCGGAAACCCCAGGGAGCCGTGCCAGACACATGTGGCGAGTTTCCCTCCAGAGGCAGAGGAGGGAACAACAATAGATGCCGCCCGCGGGGCAGAGGGGGGTCCGCAGAATCAGGGCAGCAGATAATCTTTCTCTGACAAGCCCTTCCAGCACCCCTGAGGGGCTGCCCGGCTGTCCGCCTTCGGAGGCAGTCGGGGGAAGGTTGTCTCTGTACCCAGAAGCCTGGCGTCTCATCACTCGAGACAAATGGGTACAGTCTATCATATCCGGAGGTTACAAAATCCCATTTGTCCACACTCCCTTAAAAATCAAACAACCCCATCCCAGATGTTCCACCCAGTCTTAGGGAACAGGCAGTACAAGAAATTTCAAGACTGCTAAAAAAACGGGCCATCCAACAAGTCCCAGCAGACCAGCAAGGATCTGGAATTTACTCAAAGTTCTTTTTCGTACCAAAAAAACAGGGGACTGGAGACCCATTTTGGATCTCAGCAGACTAAACAAGTCTGTTCAAAGAACGAAGTTCCGGATGGTCACGCTTCAGTCCATTCTACCCCTTTAGGGTCAGGACAATTGGATATGCTCCATAGATCTTCAGGATGCGTACTACCACATCAAAATGGACAGGCGTTCCAGAAGGTTTCTCCGCTTCCGGCTGGGAGCCAGTCATTACCAGTTCAGAGCCCTGCCCTTTGGTCTCACCACAGCCCCCATGGTGTTCACCAAATGCATGGCAGTGGTTACCGCTCACCTGAGACGGCAAGGATTCCAGGTGTTTCCATATCTAGACTACTGGCTCCTTACTGCTACCACCAGACATCAATTGCTAAGAGCCAGGGATTATACCATCCAAACATGCTCCAACCTAGGTATCTCAATAAATTTCGAAAAGTCTGCATTGTCGCCTTGTCAGTCCTTAACCTTTATAGGTGCAAGATTAAATACGAAAGATCTGTCTGCAAGGCTTTCAGTAGACAGAGTGGCAGACATTCGCCAACATGTACAGGTATTATTAGGATGCAGATAGATTCAGGCCAGATTCGTCCTAAAAACCTTAGGTCTCATGGTAGCAGCGATCTGATTAGTTCCCCTGGCTCGTTTTCACATGAGGATTCTCCAGTGGATGCTTTTCACCCAATGGTCCTTTCAACAACTTCCTTTGTCTCACAAGATAATAATCACACAGTCATGCAAAGACCACTTAGCTTGGTGGATGGTCTCTCCATCAGTACCCCAAGGCAGACCATTTGTCCTTCCTCCTCCAGTTGCCACGGTGACCATGGATGCCTCCCTGATTGGGTGGGGGGGGGGCATTTTCAGGGCAGGACTGTCCAGGGCACCTGGCAACCCAACGAGTACCACTTGCACACAAATGTCTTGGAGATGAGGGCGGTGCTTTTAGCGTTGCAAGCTCTTCGGAACTCTCTACCCACTGGGACCATTGCAATTCAGACAGACAATATCTCTGTAGTGTGGTACATCAACAAGCAGGGCGGGACCAAGTCATATCCCTTATGTCAAGAAGCACTCAGACTATGGCAGTGGGTGATCACCTCTCAACGGTTTCTGACAGCAACTCGCATCCCTGGGAAGTCCAACGTCATAGTGGACAGGCTAAGCAGAGCTATTCTCATGCCTCACGAGTGGTCTCTCAACCGGACAGTAGCGGACAGAATCTTCCGCAAATGGGGTCAGCCTTGCTGCGACCTTTTCACAACTCCTCTCAACAGCAAGTGCGACAGTTTCTTCACTCTCTTCCCTCTGCTGGGACACTCCCCCAGAGACGCTTTAGTTCATGATTGGCCCCAGGGACTTCTATATGCATTCCCACCCTTTCCACTAATTCCCAAACTAATTCAGAAAGCTACCGTTTTGGGTTGCAGGATGATCCTCATTGCCTGGTTTGCTGTTTCTGTGTTGTGCTGTTATTGATCCTCATTGCCCCCTACTGGCCTCAACAAATCTGGTTCCCATTCCTGCATCGTCACCTTCTAGAGCAGCCTTGGAATCTGGACCCAGTTCCGGACCTCCTGATCCATCAGTCGGGCGGGCTGAATCAGTCTCTTCAGTCTCTCAACCTCACTGCTTGGTTGCTCCACTTCCAACCTTAGCCAGGCTTCCCAGTATTTCCAATTCAGTGCGTGAAATTATCCTTTCTTCGCACAAACCTACAACTAGGAAGACTTATGCTAGTAAGTGGAAACGTTTCTCTTTCTGGGCAGAGGCCAGAAATATAGATCCCTTCACGGCCCCTGTCCATAACGTCCTAGACTTTTTAGCAGAACTTTTTCAAGCAGGCTCCTCTTCTGCCACCATTAGAGTTCAGCTTGCAGCAATCTCTAATTTCCATATGGGCCTCTCAGAAGCCAGCTTCATGTCCCATAAGCTTTGCAAAGCCTTTCTGAAAGGAACAATCTTGCTCAGGCCTCCAGTGAGAGATCCCCCGCCTCCGTGGGACTTAAATTTGATCTTGGCTTTCTTGATACTGCACCCCCCCCCCCCCCTTTGAACCGACAGCTTCCTGTTCCTTGAAATTGCTTACCTGAAAAACCCTCTTTTTGGTGGCCATTACTTCAGCATGGAGAGTTTCTGAACTTCAAGCCCTTTGTGTTCATCCTCCTTACCTAGTTTTTCATAAGGATAGAGTCTCACTCAGGACTAATCCTTCGTTCCTTCCTAAGGTCCCCTCCGAAAATAATTTGAATCAATCCATCGATCTGCCAGTCCTTTTTCCAAATTATTCCAATAAAGCTGAACACAAATTACACCACTTGGACGTTCATAGGCAATTATGCTTCTGTTTGCATAGGACTGAGCAAATAAGGAAATCAGACCAACTCTTCCTGTCCTATGCGGAGGGTAAGCAGGGTCGACCAGTGTCTAAAGTAACCCTATCCAGGTGGTTGTCCTCTATCATTACTCTGGTTTATCAGTTGAGGAATAAAGAACTCCCTGCTAAACCTAAAGGCCACCCTACTAGGGCTTTAGCTACATCGGTAGCTTTTCAATCAAGACTACCTATGGAAGCCATTTGTGCGGTGGCCACATGGGCCACCCCTCATACCTTCATTTCACATTATAAATTAGATCTGGCCTCTAGGAGCAGAGCTGATTTTGGTTCCACTGTGCTCGAGTCTCTTCCGATGAGCCACCCAGGACTAAGGTGCTAGGGACGCTGTCCCAACCAGCAAGAATGAAGGCAAGAGAGACAACTTAACATTAAGAAGTTATGTACCTACCATAACATTCCATGTTAGTTGTCTTCTCGCCTTCTTTCTTGCGCCCCACCCTCCATCCCCCTAGCCTAGATGGACCGAGAAAAGTCCTCCTACGGGTCTTGTCACTGGCTGAGTCTTCACCGATTATGTCCTCTACCTTTTTCTTCAGTCCTGTGGCTGAAGTTTTGCTTTTGGGACGGTTGTCCTCTTGTATTATGATGGTGTTAGGTCTTCCAAACGAGATCTGGGGGTTTAGCGCCAGGCATTGTGGGATATAGGGAGGCCTCGAGCCAGTAAGCTGCTCTCGAGCTTTAGAAAATGGCCGAGTCGGAGCCAAAGGTCGGCTCCGAACCCAACCAGCAAGAAAGAAGGCGAGAAGAAGACAATTAACATGGAACGTTATGGTAGGTACATAACTTCTTATTATTTTTCATACTGACAGGGTCTGCCTCAGGACTAATCCTTCCTTTATGCCTAAAGTGGTGTCGAGTGTGGCTCTCAGCTAATCTGTCCATGTACCAACCTTCTTCCCTAATCCTCAAAATAAACGGGAAAGGATCCTGCACTCCTTGGACTTGCCCAGACAGCTCAGATTCTACCTGGACTGAACTAAGCCTTTCAGGAAATCTGACCAGTTACTACTCATTTTGCATCAGGTGCAGAGGGCAAGGCCATTTCAAAACAGTTTCCAAATGGATAGCACACTGTATCCATTTCTGCTACAAACACCATGGGAATCCAACACCTCAGGGGGTCAGAGCACATTCCACTAGGGTAACTTCTACCTCTACAGCATTCCTCAGGGGAGTCCCTACCACATTCTGGAAGCTGCTACCTGGAGTTCTGTACACACATTCACCAAGCATTACCACATACCTATCTTTTCGAAATCCAGGGCAGGTTTTGCAACAGCAGTCCTGCAGGGCAAACTAGCCAGCCCAAACTCTTCTTGACTGCCTCCACCCTTTCTTCAGCTGTGGGAAACAACCCAAGTGTGATGACTGCAACAGTGAAACACGAAGAACATAGTACAGTTGTGTACACTTACCATAAATGGAGATGTTCAAGTGTATTCACTGTTGCAGCCCTGGTTTCCCTCCCTCCACAACCCCCTTCCCTCTCTCTCCCTCTCCTCTCTGTGTATCTTACTCACTCCATAAAGGGGTATTGCTATTTACTTTTTACTGGTGGTTATTTTCCCACCATAGCTCAGCTCCCTACTGGGGGGGGGGGCTCCTGACATTTGGGGCAAGAAGAACTGATGTAATGGCATTTGCTTGTTTTTATACCCTTGACAACCTGATGTCAGTCCTGGAGCGACCACAACCAACACAGAATACTAAGTCTCTCGTATTCGTGCTGACTGAGGGCTGCCTGCAGGCAGATAACCCAAGTGTGATGGCTGCAGCATTGAATACACTCGAACATCTGCATTTATGGTAAGTGTACACAACTGTACATTTTTGTTTCTTCTTTCTAGCATCAGTCCAAGGATTTGTTTCTTTTAAGAGTAGGGGCCATCCATTCCATTTCTTCTGGGATAAGGCGCACTTGTTTTTGCTGAATATAGTAGTTTCTTCTAAGTCATTAAAGGTTCTCATCTCATTGGCAAAAAGTATTTTTATCTTGGCTGGAAAGGCCAGCTGTGCTTTAATGTTGTTTTTTTTCAGCAGTTTTATTATTGGCCAGACTTTTTTCCTTTGTTTTAGTATTCTGGAAGAATAATCATTGTCATACTTTATCATGCTTTGGTTTCATTTTAAGGGTGATTTTCTCCAAGCAGATTTTAATATTAGTTCCTTGTCCAGAAATGAAATCAATTTTATAACTATGGATCTAGGTGGAGTATTTGAGTTAGAAGCAGGTTTCCTCAGTTCCTCAATTCCAAATGAAAGTCCCTCTATCAAGTCTAAAAATTCAGGAATCCAGGTTAAGTATGAAATGTCCTCTTCAGTGTTTTCAGGCAGAGCAAAGATCCTTATCTTGTTTTTCCTTTCCCTGTTTTCCAAGTTATCTGTTTTGTTAAGCAGCCATGTAGTCTGTTTAAGCAGAAATTCTTTTTTGAATTGTTCTTCTTTGGGTCTCCCATCAATGTCATTTAGAGAAGTCTCTATATTTGTTGTTTTTGTATGGTGTTGCTGTAATAGTTCCTTAACTCATTAACCCCAAGTACCTTCTCACAGTGCCTCTGTGCTTACCTCCGAGTGCACTGTGAGAAGATTTGAATTGTATGCCCTTACAGCCCGAGTCCCTTCCAGCCTGAGTCCCTTCCACAAGCGCATCTAACTTTACAGCCAGATTGCATTTCCAATGTTAAAAAAATAAGTTGGAAAATACCCGAACTTTTTCACATACTTTCTCAACTTATTTTTAGTTGTGGAGTTACATAATGTTCATATTTAACTTTTTTAAGAAAAACGGCTGTATATTCAAGTAATCTTAGTTAGCCGATTCTGTATGTTTTGCAAGGAGCGAGTGGTGGCAGCCAATCGGATTATTCATGTCAATCTGCCATTTGCATAACACCTCCACCCCCCAATCTAATTTTTCTTTGATCTGTCCAAATAAATAGCGGGTTCAGCAGTAGCAATTCCCTTTCATTTTCTGATATTTTCAGACTTGAATGCTACTGGATCCTGCTATTTACTTGGACAGAACATCGACTTCCATCTGTCTGCCGTTTTTTTTTTTTTTACTGTGGAGTAAAAGCGAAACTGCCACGATCTTGCAAGACAGCAGCATAGAAGAAAATCAACCAAAGTACAGCTGCAGCCTGCAATGGACTCTTTTTATCAAGTACAGGTGAGTTAATGGTTTTAACTGTAGAATATACCAACATTTATACAGCACTCAGAACCTGGACAATAAAAGCCCCCTGGCCCGACACTCTATGACGTGAAGGATTTGACAAGTTTACATTTTTTTTATTCTTGAACAAGTTTCTGCTAATCCCTATTCTGGAGATTAGAAACATTTTTTATTACATTGGGAGATGCTGCGGCAGCTAAAATTAGATGCTGCCACTCCACCTGGTATTAATGAAGTCATTTCCATCGCCAGTGAGTGAGACATTGCATGGTGTAGCATTGTATATATGTATTATTATCGGTAATAATGCTATAGTGGAGTTGTGATATATTTGCAGTGCATTCTTTACATTGTACTCAGATTTCAGTTTTACTATTACCATTTATTGTCTCACAATTTTCCTTTTAAGAGGTCCATGCTGCAATGAGGCTGCTTTCTCTTGAGCCTTTGTTGATTGGCCCATAGAGTAGGTATAGTTCTTGGCCCGGGTAATTTAACCTGGTTGTTCATTTAACTAATGGTTCTGATGATGTCTGTAAATTGATAGAGGAAAGCGCTTAACAATTTTTAAAGAGTTTTGAGTATTCAAGAGTTTCTTTTCCGTAGCATTGTCGCCTCACAGTAAGACATTGTCCTGTTCGATTCTCAGCTAAAGTTAGAGCTGGCAACTCGGTACGTAAAAATCTACTACCAATCATTAGCGGACCGGAGTTCCGCTGTGGCGACCCCTAACCGGGAAAAGCCGAAAGACGACAAGATGTCCTTCAAGAATGCAACTGCAGTCATAACATATGGGTTGTCCTGCCTCAGGCAGCCCTCGGTCGGCCGGATTCCAAAGTCTGGGTCCGACGTCGGCTGATGTCGCTTTTCTCTCCGACGTCAGAGCGGCTGGAGTACATAAGCATCAGCCAACGCCATTTTCTTCAGTCTTTCTTGCCGCGCGGTGCCCGAAGCAGAAGCAGTTCGCAAGTGCCGGTCGGTCAGCTCCTGTATTCTTCGATTCGGAAGTCATCAAAAAAGCTAAGTACCCCGTTGGGGACCTTTTCTTGCCTCAGCCGATGTCAGAAATTACTGAAAAAGTTAACAATTGTCTTTCTTGTGGTAAACAAATACCTCATAAGGATTTCCACTCTTACTGTCTTCCTTGCCTTGGCCCAGACCACGACGTCTCGGCCTGTGTAGCCTGTGCTCGCTTCAACAAGTGCACTCTCAGGCGCCGGGCGGAGTTCGCTGAAGATTTTTTCGGTGAAAAATTTGCTTATACAATGCCGTCGGAACTTCCGACATCGCAAACTCCCAAGAAACGAAAAGACCGGGACCGACATCCTCGGCCCGCATCTACCACCGACTCCACGCCAAAACCTACCGCGAGTGCTCCGGTTCCCCCTGAGACGGTTATTCCACCGCTCTGAACTGAAGACACCGCATTACCGACGACTCCGATTCCGGATATCACTCCGACGCCAGTTATTGATTTTCCTCCGGTTACCGAAACCGAGGAAATGCCCGAGACCATTGCTGTAGATAAGGTCACTCCTGCACGTGGAGCTGCCAGGCCTCCTATGGCCATGTCTATTAAGGCCTACACTAGGGCTAAGGCTGCCAGCAAACTGTAAAAATGTAACGCTGGCATCACAGTGCCAGGGACACAAGAAGTAGTAACTCTATATATTCTTCTGAAGGAAATGATTAATTTCACCTTTCAGAGCCTAGAGTATAATATCTGTTTATACATCAATCCAGAACTTTGTCTTATTCAGTGCGACAATGCAGCATTGTTTTAAATATGTTCCCTTACATTATACCTGTGAAATTCTGTCTCATAATTTATAACAAGGGAATTAATGACCTCACTTTCCTGGGAAAAGTTAAAACAGTTCATTCATATATATATATATATATATATATATATATATATATATATATATATATATATATATAAATATATACAGTTCATGATGCATGTTTAAAAGAAACAAAACAGGATTATATTCCCTTGCATTTGATATGGTGTCATATAACCTTGGAAGTTTTCAATAATGTGTCAGAAATTTACAGTATAGACATTTATTCAGAGTTTCTCGTGTGAATTTTACAGCTGTCATTTGCTAGTTAAAGGGTGCGTGTTATTTTGCAACCTGATAGCAGATTACACATTCAACATGTAGGATCACCTTTGGAGCAAGATGTATAAATATTCATTGCATGCTTTAGCCTGTATAATGGCAATAACATTCAGGCAGAGTAATTCAGTTTATTGAATGCTATCACTTAATTAAAAAAGAGAGAGCATTATTTCAGTCTGCATTTGAAACCCTGCCAGCTCTAATGTAAGGACTCTCATCTTAAATAAAATAATAAAACTGAAGACAATTCCTACTGTTTTCAAAATGTAATACCTGGCAGGTAAACAAATACTTAAAACAAGATTCAAATTTAAGAATGTGGCAGACTTCCCTTGTGCATGCATATGGTCTCCAGGGCAAACTAAGAATATGTTTTCACTTTTATACTAATAATAATACCTAACTAAACTAGCTCTGCATAACCCTCACCTTCCTTCATCAACAGTTCTGAATGAAGCTGAAAATAATTGGGAGGGTACCTAAAATTAGTGAAAATGTTAAATATTACTCTTATTCACTTAGAAATTAACAAAAGTCAAATGTCTGGCATTATTGACAAACTAATCAGTTTACCAGAAAATCAAAACTATTATGTGAAAAGAGCAAAGCATATGAGTCAAAATCATAGACATTCTATTAAATGTGGTACAGTTGAGTGGTAGGCATCTCAGTCAGTTTGGCTTTAGTACAATCCAGGTAATAACATGTTGCAACTGTTCAAGCCTTGATATAATACAATATGTTATTTAGATTTTTAGTTGCGCACAACAATGTATATAAACAATATGTGTAAATGGCTTAGTGGCTGAATGTGTAATGGGCTAATTTAGAGTCTATATTATAACATTGAAGTCTAAAAACTTTGAATGTTATAATATCAAACCCAGTAGAGCGAAAACTTCCATACAGCAGCTAGAACCTCTGAATTGGTAGATGCACATTGAAATATAAAGTTCTTTGCTAGCAGCAACCTCTTCAGTAGTTACAGATATCTTGAATGTGAAATTATTCAGATGACTTTTACCTATGCAGAGATTGTGCATATTTGGAAACTAGTTTACATTGTAAATCAAGATAAGAAGTACACAGGGCTGCTGGTGGTATCTTCCTGATGAATGCCATGAACAAAGTTGGTTGTATAACTAATGAGAACGAGTCTAGCAGTATATATTTTTTTACTTTCCAGTCTAGAGTTATAATTAAAGTGTTTAAAATTTGCTTATGGAGACCTCACTCAGTGTTTGCTATTTATTATTGTTGAAACGTAAAGTCAAATTCACTTTAACCAAGTAATGTATGGAATGTATCAAAAGGAATATATTTTCTGGTTGGCTTACTGTGTGATTGAGACTGTGAGGGAGACAGAAAAAGTTAGCATTTACCAGATTAATACTAGAGAAGGCTACTTTGTGATTTTTGTTGGGTATTAAAAAAATAATTTATAGGGGATCCACTTAAACTGTGTATACAGGATGGAACCAGGACCTTCAGGAGTCAGTGCAGAGTTCATATTTGTTGTTACTGTTCTTGAGGACAATTTCTTACAGAAGTATTGAGACGTAACTCCATCATTGGATGTTATGCTTGATTACTTGGACATGATTTATGTGATAGTTCTGCAGAGGGACCACTATTAATATGACACTGACAGAATATGAGAATGTAAACTGTCATTATTTTCAAAAGTGTAACGTACCACTTTTTTTCCAAACTTAAAAGTTTTAGGAGGGATTAAGGACTGAGCTCAATTTGGTTAAATGAGGTACAGTTGAAAGGTATGGAAGGAGATATTGAAATGTTTACAGTTTGCTTGCTGAACTGTGACTGTGCGGAACTGTGACTGCTTTGTATTGTCACAGACATTTACATTTCTAACCAAATTCCATACCTTGAACTGCTCGTTTATTTGCTTTCCATAGCATCTCTCATAAGCTTTATCTATCAAAGAGCATAGAAGTGCATAGAGCAAAACATAACTTGTCTTTCTAGAATCCAACCCTGTAACAGAACCTCGACTTCCTCTATGCATTTTCGAGAGAGCCTTGACCCTGACTGGAATAGATTTATTGTGATTATAACAAAGGTAATAGTCTTGGACACCCATTTGGAAATTATCTGTTTTGATACAGGCTGTCTATTCTTACCATCACAAGAAATAAACAATTGCTCCAGATATTCTGAAAGATTTAGTTTTGCCTAGAAGTTACCCAGGTTATTACTTGCTGACTACTACCTGCATGGAGCTATGTTATATTTTGGGAATTTTTCTGGCCTTTGTCAGTAATGTGTGCAACTTAGGTGGGAGGAAGGGCTAAGTGTTATACTATTTTACTGCATTATTGTATTACATAACAGCTGCACAAGGTGATATAATGAGTACCTAAACAGGTTATGTGCAGCAATTATCACCTGTGTCTGAGCATGCATACCTTTGCAGTAATGAAATGCAGGTCATTATCACCTTAGCAATAAGTCAGTTACAATATAGCACTGAGTCAATATCACTTTTCAGGTCAAACTAACAGGAGCTGTCACTGTTATTCACATAAATACAACTCGTTATCACACTGATGAATGTACAAGCCAGATTGTGTTTTTTTCCCTGCTTGTAGTCATTGCAAGCCACCATGTTGACAACATAAATACACTTTCTAGGTATGCTATTTATCCCTTCACTACTAAATTAATCAAATAAGCCACCACCATTCTGTATCAACTACCTAGCCTCTGAAACCCCTTAATATATATAAATATATATAAACATATATATATATATATATATATATATATATATATATATATATATATATATATATATCGATAGATATTAGTGTGTGTAACCCACAAAGCAAGAAGGTGAGCTAAAATGCTGTAACTGGTATGCAAAGAGAAATATCCTCATGCCCAAAATGGAAATAAAGCTTTTTAGTATTAGCAGAGGATGTAGGACTGCCAAATCATAAAACATGACTTTATGACCATGAATCTGTTTAATTTACTGAACTGTAAAATATGCCCCCGTAAAAATCTACTGCCAATCATTAGCAGACCGGAGTTCCACTGTGGCAACCCCTAACCGGGAAAAGCCAAAAGAGACAACATATATATATATATATATATATATATATATATATATATATATATATATATATATATATTTATATATTTGTTTATCTGTATTTTCATGAGTAACATACAGATGCAACTATCCATTTTATTAATTTAGTTCATATCTTTGTGAATTAATGTAACTGAACCACATATGATGAAACAGTTGAATGTCTCAAACTATCACTACATACTGCATGTTGTGTTGCCTTGCAGCTGCCTCTGTGCAGGTGAGTAACATTATATTGTTCTATACCATTGTGTTTTTCAGCTTTGCATTCACCTGACATCACACCCCTCAGTGAAGATGCCATCTGCTAAGAAGTCAACCGACGTTTACTTGGGCAAGGATACTGATTCTGACAGTAATACTAGTGGGTCCGAAATGGAATTGGACCTTGATTCACAACGTAAGGCAAACCAGAGTGAGGATGACGATTATGATGCCAATGATCATATTCAACTGGCATGTCTGCGTGAGAAGGCCATTATGCTGATAAAGATGATGCCCCTGTGCCAGTGATTCCTGACAGACCCCTATCCTCTACCCCTGACCTCACCACTCTTGATGAAACTGACCACGACAGTGAGGATGACATGCCACTAGCCCGGCTAAGGTATGTTGGCACACACAATAGTGGTCATCAACTTAAATCAGATTTTGACACAGAGGATGAATTGCATCTATCTGAGTTATGGCAAGGACATGGCCTGACGGGCAGACCTTTGCAGTCCTCCATTCTCCAAGCCAGGCCTAGTGCTGAAGAGGAAGTGGATATGCTTCCTACTATACATGAGCTCAGGCGTAGTCCACAGCAGGTTGATTCGGATGGAGAAAGTCCACTGGATGGTGAGCCGAAGTAGCTCCTTGTCAAGCAAGGATCTGAGTGTGCCGCAGCATGGAATTTGTGCGAGTACTCCACTCAGAAGTCTGTAAAAACCAGTGGGTAATGTAACTGATCACAGGGTACCATCTGTTAACCACCCAATAGTTTCCATTCAAAACTGAGAGAGGCTAATGAAAGACACGGCAATCATGCCAACCATAAAACTTATTGTGGGAGAAACGCCTAACACCAGTTCACATAGATGACTTTGTGTGTCCAGTCGGCCCAGTCACCAACCTGGACTCAGACAGCACAGAGGTGGATTTCCTGTATTTGATGTTCCCAAAGGAACTGTACTCACTTATTGCTGATGAAACTAATCGCTATGCTGCACAGAGGCAGGCTGCAGCAGGCAAGGTTGATTAGCGGTGGAGTCCTGTTTGTTCTGGAGACATACGCACATTCCTAGGTGTCAGAATATACATGTCTATTGTACATGTTCCAGAATACAGGCAGTACTGGGAAACGCACCATCTGTATGGTCATTTCCCAATAGCCGAGTACATGACCCGGGAGAGGTTTGAAAAAATTCAGCAGTATTTTTACTGCAATGACAAAAACCTCAGACGACCACAGGGCTGTGTGGGTCATGACAAGCTCCATCATGTATGATCAGTACTGGATGCAGTACTTCATGCATGTAGAACACAGTATAATGTGCATCGTGAGGTGGCAGTAGATGAAGCCATGGTTGACTTCCGTGGACATCTGACATTTAGACAGTTTATGCCTGGCAAGCCGGAGAGGTATGGCATTAAGGTATGGGTGCTGGCTGACTCATATAATGGTTATGTGCATGAATTCCAGGTATACACTGGAAAGGCAGAGCAGACCACAGAGTTTGGACTGGCACACCGAGTTGTGGTCGACCTAACACGGGGGCTGATTGGAAAGAAGCATCACATTTACTTTGACAACTTCTTCTCCTCTGTCCCTCTGGCACAGCAACTGCTGCAGGACGGTCTGTACTGCTGTGGAACCATGCGCACCAATAGGTCTGGATAGCCTGTAACATTCAACCGGCAAGCCATTGGTAAAGAATCTCGAGGGTTCTACAAGCAGTTGAAGAGTGGACCATTGCTTGCAACTGAATGGAAGGATAGCAACCCAGTATTTCTGCTGTCAGCTAATAGTAACCCAACCTTGGCAGTCTCCAGCACACGCAGGAGACAGCATGATGGAACAAAAGCTGCAGTGCTATGTCCACCATTTGTAAACATGTACAACACATACATGAATGGGGTGGACCGAGCGGATCAGCTCAGGACGCGGTATCCAACTGCTCGAAAGGCAAGGAAATGGTGGCTGTACTTGTTCTGGTTCCTATGGGATGTGGCCATAGTGAATGCTTACATTTTATTCCGTGAGAGTGCCAGCCACCGGCAGCTTTCATGTTCTGGCTGTGTTATTGCGGCAAGCTAGTTACAGTTTCGAGGAAACCTAGGCATGCACCTCCTGACCACCTACAAGAAAAGGAAAAGATGCATAGAGATTACCATCCCAGAGCCCATGACACAGTTTGAACAAGCCTCGCACTTTCCAGTGAAATGGTGGAAGGCACGATGCAAAAACTGTGCCAGCAAGGGTAAACGTGCTGAACCATCATTGGGATGCCCAACCTGCAAGATTAACCTATGCATGGAATGCTTTGGTGAGTACCATGGCCATAAGGGTCTAGCAGACTGCTGACAGCAGTAAGATGTGCACATGTAAAGAAAAAAGGCAGAGGTAAGGCAGACTACTGACACTGAAGGAGGTCATGAGACCATAGTGGTATCAGCAGTCTGAGTGGGCAGCCAGCACAGCTATGGGACACTACAGATAACCAACATCTGGAACCCCATGCCTGTCCATGGCATATTAGTGGAGCGGTGGTCCTTACCCTGCTTTTTTCTCTTTACATGTGCCCTTTCCTCTTTACATGTGCCCTTTCTGTGCCCCCTTGTCAGTGTCCACCCATTCAGTATTTCAGGTAAGGTAAGACTGTATCTTCTGCTGTTCTGGGAATCACTGGAAAGCGAGCAGCCCAAACCCTAAGCTGTCCCATCTCAGAATGTTGCGTTGGTGGATGCATCACGGTGGGCATACCCAGCCAGCATGGATCTTGTGATCCACCTGGATCGCAGTTGGGAACTTGGACACTCTTCAGCTCAGTCCCATAGTGCTGCTGTCCTAGGTAAGCATGAGTTTGGGTGTGCCACTGTGATGTAATGTTTCCCTCTGGGAAAGGACACATGCAAAAAGACACAGCCTGGATCAGTCTTGGTCTTTTGACATGTTGCCCTGATGTAGCTCTCCACTCAGTCTCCCTCCCTTCAGGTGTAGTCAATGTATGTAGGTGAGGGTAGTAAATGTATGAAGGTCAACATCTGGAGCCCCATTCCTGTCCTTGGCATATTAGTGGAGCGGCGGCCCTTACCCTGCTTTTTCTCTTTACATGTGCCCTTTCTGTGCCCCCTTATCAGTGTCCATCCATGCTTTATTTCCGGTAAGGTAAGACTGTCTTCTGCTGTTCAGATATTTACAGAATGCGTTCATGTATGGCTTGATGCACAGGGTCAGTGGATCTACAATCTGCCATAACGGCATCACCGCGGAAGATGTTCACCTGTTCAGAAGGGATGGCAATCACCTAACTGAGGAGGGCATTGAGTTGTTCTTGGCCAACCTCCCACAATGGCATGAGGAGAGCCATGCAGGATTGCTAACATGCAGCTTGTGAGAAGAATGGAAAACACCCATGACCAAGTCGGACCAGTATAGTAAGTAAAACACTATTATGAAACGTGTTGTGTAAAATTCATTTCTCTGAGCTTGGCAAATGTTATGGAATTTATGATTTTTTTCATATTTTGGTAAATAACTTTGCAAGGGAGCATCTGAATGTGCCAAGTAATATCTCATTTTGAAGACAGTATTGCTGGTTCTAACATGGTAAAAGAATTGTTCCTGTATGTTTGACACGTGCAGATATCAAAGTTTGTTTCAGACTTAGGTTATGGAAATTATGATTTTTTTTCATATTTTGGTAAATAACTTTGCAAGGGAGCATCTGAATGTGCCAAGTAATATCTCATTTTGAAGACAGTATTGCTGGTTCTAACATGGTAAAAGAATTGTGCCTGCATGTTTGACACATGTGCAGATATCAAAGTTTGTTTCAGACTTAGGTTATGGAAATTATGATTTTTTTTCATATTTTGGTAAATAACTTTGCAAGAGAGCATCTCAGTGTGTGAAGTAATACCTCATTTTGAAGACAGTGTTACTCCTTACATCATGGTAAAAGAACTGTGTCTGTGCACTGTACACACATACAGATATCACAGTTTGTTTAGTCTTGTACGAATATGAAAATTATACATTTACAATACTTCTCATTATTATGCCCATATCTTTGCGAGGGAGCATGGTAATCAGACAAATGATGCATCATTTTGAAGCTGACATTCAGATGCACAACCTCTACACTGATATGTAGGCTCTGTCTGTTACAGGTGATGAGATATTATGCTTTGTTTATTTATCAATTATGAGAAATAATATATTAATCATATTTCTGTGAATATCTCATGAAAGGAGCGTCACACAGTAATGGTTAAGGTATCATTTTAAAGCTGACATTCATACTAACAAATTAAATTCAAATTGTATGGGTCTGCATGGTACATAGACCAAGATATTGTGCTTTGCTTTTCCAAAAAGGTAAAAAATTTGCACAATATCAGCATTCCTAGACCAAATATTTAATGACTTTGATATGCACTATCAACATTTACACTGTTGGAAAGGTCAGTATCTGCTGAACAACTTTCGCGCATACATTTTTAGTGTAGCTCTTATAGTTAAAGAGTTATGAACATTTGTTTTCTGTATAATATTACAAATGGATTTTCTGAAAATGAGCTCAGGCTGCACTGTTGTTCCTATGGTGGAATTAAGCAGGCAGCTTTTTCTGAGCTGCTCCGGAGTGAATGAGTTAAGAGTATCCGTCTGTTTTTGAGAATTTAATTTGAGGTTTTCCAAGTCATTTTTAAAGCCAATCTTCAAAGATAGTTCCTGTAAGGTAGATGTCATCAATTGCGGTTCTTTTTTCAAAGGGGCATCTGGATGAGAATTCCTTGAGTTCTTCATATTCAGTGACTCAATATATCTCCAAGTTACTTGACAGGAAAATTTTTGTTCTACTCCACCAAAATTGATATTTATGTAGTTTGGTAGTTTTTCTATAGATTTCTGACGTTTAAAACTTGAAAATAATAACATTTTCCTATATTATTATACTACTTTATGGAGCTCTCAAAATTCACTGCTCGCAGTTGGCCATCTAGGCTCCACCCCCCCTCCATCTCCAGATACAGATTTGCTGTATCCAGGACTGGTTGTAAGCTTCTGAGCCCCCCCCCCCAAGTTTTTCTGTGTTGGAGGGAAGCCTTCTACCTTATCAGTGGGAGTGGTAAGCAGTAGGTAGCCTATCTACCACAAGTGGAGTGGTTTCTGGCCCAGAAATTGTAGATCTGATGTTGCTAATCTTCTTTCCATTCATCACTGATGGAGTTCGGTTCCGAGCCCTTGAAACTGAGTCAGCCTAATACCAAGCTTGCGCCAGCCAGAAACTCTCGAGCTAAGCTTCGACCCACAGTGCCCTTCTCCCTGTTACCTCAGATCTCGTTTGCCGTATAGCTGTAAAGCCGCATTTCAGCCAAGCTCTCAGCTGAGTGGAAACTTTTTGATATTTTCTGGAAGCTTTTGTCATTGTTCTTCACGATTGTGATTTATATTCATAACTCTCTATATTTACACTTAGGTTTAGACTTTTCACTCCTACTTCTACCTGGTTGGTAATCTTTAAGTACCATTGGTGGTACAGCCTTCTCTCTCTACCCTGTGGTATTCCTTGAATACCATCGTTGGTGTTTCTTCTCTCTTTCCCTTTTCTGTCTACTTGTGTGTTTTTGACCTTTCTGATAGATATGGTGTGTATTTAGATAGGTTTAGACACAGAAAAAGCAGAACTTACACACTTTTCTAAAATCGTGATTGTTGTGTTTAGATTTTCATGAGGTCTGATAAAAAGGGTACATCGGGTTTCAAACATTGTACTTCATGTAATGGTAAACTTCCGAATAGTGACTCTCACGATGATTGTGTTTATTGCTTGGGGGTGCCCCATCTTTCCGTGCAACCTCCCTGTGTGATTTGTCAAAGTTTCAGTCTGCGCACTCTGAACAAGCGCAAGAATAAGTTAATACTGAAGGGCCTACTTAAGTCGCCCTTTTCAGAGGCCCTTTCTGTGATGGAGGTCTCAACTCCTTCTACTAAAGATAAGAAAAGGCCCCATTCGGTTCCCTCTTCATCTTCTGGTGACCAGTGTAAGTCCGTGAAATCTAAAGTGCCATAACTATTTTTGGAGCATACGTCTGCCTCGTCAGCACCGACCTTGTCTTCTCTAGTTACTAGGACTGTTACTGTGTCGGCGCCAGCTTCAGCTCCGATAATGTCTCTGGCACCAACTATCAACCTTGCCTCGACTACTATGACTTCGGCACTGGGTGCTGCTTTGGCACAGTGAATGCCTTCAATGCCTATCTCAGCAGTGATGAGTGAATCTTCCGTATCGGCTCCGAGTACCCCTTCGGCACCAAGCTTTTATACGGCCCCAACCAAGAACAGATTTGACCCCACTGTTTCCTGTCTCCAAAACTGAGACATCGGTGCTGGTAGAGTCCACACCATGGACCTGATGCACTCCATCCGTTGACTTCATCCATAGACCTATTTCTAGGTCAAGTGTATAGCCCATTCTTAGAATGACCTGACTGCCCGTCAGGAGTATCCACTAGATCCACCAGGAGTCTTTGCGAACTTGATGTGGTGTGACTTGGGATCAGCTGTTGGCAGTCAGGGGGATACCCACTCCTTCCAGGACCCATCCTTCTGCAGGACTTGGGTTGACTTCTCCACAGACTCCATCCTATTCTCCTCCTTTAACCATTCAAGTTCCAAAGCCTTCTGCTCCGACATCCCTTTCGAACCCCCCCCTCCCATGACAGCGCTTTTAGTGGACCTCACTGGGGCTCTGGGACTGTCCCTTTGGTCCTTGATTCCAGCTGAACCAGACCTTCCTCAACCCCATGATTGGGCTGCAGGCTGTTCGGTTCGTGGCACGGTCCGGAGTGTTTCTTTGATTCTGTCCTCAGTGCCAGGAGCTTTGTCTGCACTAATCCTGCTTGAGGCTCCATCCTTGGAAGCGAGTTCGATGGGGCGGGGTTTGACCCAGCTTCCGAGGTTGTCCTCCTCTGTTCCGGGCTCCCATCCCTCTTCGGGCAGACCTGCTTTCCGTGCTATGGAGAAGGCACTTGCTTCTGGAAGCATTCTTCTGACGTTGGATCCCCAGATTTTTTCCCCCTAAGCTACAGCTGCCACAGGCCACCACCCTGAGACACAGGGCAGGGAAGCCACAGGAACCCCTGTGACAGGGTACCCACTCTTCCAAGTCCTCCTCAGAAGCCCCCACTGAGGAGCCCCCACAGAAGAGATCGTGCAAGAGGACGCATGTAGGCTTACCTGAGGAGTATCTAACAGAGGACATGGATTTCAATGACGCTGAAGGGTCCCCACATTCACACCCTGATGTCTTCTTTGGAGACATCCTTGAAATGCTGAAACAGAGGGGTGACTTGGAAGCCCACTAACCCTTCTTCTGAGGAGTCCGTGTTTCTGTAGACTTTCCGTGCCCTGCCATCTACCTCTTGGGTGACCCCGCCTGCAGACGAGCTAGTCCAGCTCGTGGTGCAGCGTGCTTGGAAGAACCCTGATTCTGATGAGGCGATCCCTCGGAGACCCGACAAGATACTTCCTCTACCCGTGGAAAACCCACATTGGTCCAGAGGTTTGCCATTCCATGCTATGATGGTGGTGGCGGCGGCCACGAAAAAGGATCTAGCTGGAGAGAGTCCTACTGTCCCCCTCCCCAACAGAGAGTCCCAGGCTGTGGACAGATTGGGGAAGGGATTCTTTGCATCAGCGACCTTTGCCATACGGTCCCTGAACTACTTGGCATATTTCAGGAGGCTCCGAAGAGACTTGATCTCCGAACTCTCTGGAACACTTGCAGGACAGGTGTCTGATGAGGTAAGGGAAAAAGTTGCCTCACAGCTCGCAACCCTGGAATCACTCTCCAACTCGTCCATGAGGTTGCTCTCACATGCAACCGAAGGGGGCAGCTAGATCTGTGGGTTCAGGCATAGTTATGAGACGTCATGCCTGGATGCGCAATTGTGACCACGTGGATCCCTTCAAGTCTTCCTTTCTGAATGCTCCCATTGAAGCATCTTCCCTTTTTTGGCTCCAAGTAAAGGGCACACTGGCCAGGTGTGAACAGGACGGTAAGACCCTGTCTGCTGTAGGTCTACGTTTTTCCAACCCTCAGTGTTCCTTTTCCAGGAACCAGAGGAGTGGAAGATGTGGCACAAAAAATCTCAGGGTCCTTTCTACGCCACATGTGGTGATAATACCCCCAGGGGCATAGGGGGTAACAATTCTGGAAGACACCTCTATCGAGGCAGAGGGGGTCCACGTAACCAAGGCCCCAGGAATTCCTTTTCTGGGCAGCCTTACCAGTGCTCCTGAAGAGCGGCCTGATTGCTTTCCTCTGGAAGCAGTCAGGGGGAGATTCTCACTGCACCAAGCTGCCTGGCACTCTATTACCTCTGATAGTTGGGTGCAGAATATCATAACCAGAGGCTACACCATTCCCTTCATCACTTATCCAAAACTTCCAGTGAAACTTCCCAACATTCCACCCAGTCAAAGGAAGAAGCAGCTTCAGAAATAAAAAAGCTGTATCAAAAAAGAGTCATCCAATTAGTCCCACCAAACCAGTACAAATCCGGATTTTAATCTATTCTTTTTGGTGCCAAAAAAAGACAGTGGACTGGAGACCCATTCTGGATCTCAGCAGTTTGAACAAGTCTGTTGCCCAATCCAAATTTCGGATGGTCACGGTTCAGTCCATTCTTCTTTTTCTAAGGGAGGGCGATTGGATGTGCTCGATAGATCTCCGGGACGCTTATTTACCACATCAAAATGGACAAACGCTCCAGGAGTCTACTTCACTTCGGGCCAAGAGCCAATCATTATCAGTTTCATGCCCTGCCAGTCGGTCTCTCTACAGCCCCCAGAGTATTCACAAAGTGCATGGCAGTGGCAGTGGTTACAGCTCACTTGAGACTGCAAGGATTCAGGGCGTTTCCATATTTGGACGATTGGCTCCTTACCGCCCACACCAAGCATCTTCTGGTAACAACCCTGCAGTACACCCTTTCACTGGCAGAGATTTTGGGGATAACTGTGAACAAGGTGAAATCCAATCTTACTCTGGTCCAGCAGATAGTATTCATCGGAGCAGTCTTCGTCACCTGATCCTGTTTGGTGTCGCTCCCAGCTCACAGAATCCAGAGATTGAGGCTTCAGCTCCAGATGCTACTCTGTCAAAACAAAGTCTCAGCGAGAGAGGTTCTTCATTTCCTAGAGTCCATGGCAGGTTCCATACCAACAGTGCCTCTTGCGTTACTGCACATGCAAATTCTTCAATGGCTTCTTCTCTCTCAGTGGTTCATGAACCATCACCCTCTGATGTTCTTCATCTCACATTGCTGCAGTCCTTACACTTGGGTAGTCCGCTGTCCTCGGTCGGCCCGAATATCAAAGTATAAGGCTGACGTCGGTCAAGGCGCATTTGACTGACATCAGGACGTCAGGGTACAAATGCGCATGACCGACGTCATATCCTCAGTCTTTTTTGCCGCATGGTCCGATGCAGAAGCAGCGTTGCAAGTGCCGGTTGGCGTTCTGGAATTTTTCGAATTCGGAGTTTCAGACCGAGTCAAAGTAGGCTAAGTACCCCGTTGGGGAATATTTTGTTTTTTTCTTGCCTCAGTGGTTTACCGGATGTCAGAAAAAGTGAATAACTGTATTTCTTGTGGGAAACAGATACGCATAGAGATTATCATACTTTGTGTATTCCTTGTTTAGGGCCTGAGCACGACGTTGTTGGGTGTCGCTCTTGTGCTAGATTCAATAAGCGCACTATAAAGAGAAGGTTAGATTGTGCCAGGTTAGTCTTCGGGAAGCGGTGTAATTACAAAATGCCGTCGGATGCTCCGACGCTCGCTTCTTCGAAGAAGCGCAAGGACAAAGCTACTAAGCCTAGGCTAGAAGAACCGTCCGTTCCGGACGCCGGTTCTTTAGAGGTGTCGGTGGAGCCGGAGGTTTCTTTGGAGTCCCAGGGAGAGACTTTGTTATTGCAGGATGTGGCCTCTCAGGAGGCAGGTCAGGCCGAAGGGGCTTCTCAGGTTACTGTACTCCCCTCCCTTCCTAGGGTGGTTAGGCCCTCTCCTTCTGTTTCCAAGGCTTCTCCCAGAGGCAGGCCAGGTTTAGCTTCAGTTGGTGTCACCCCTAGTTCTTCAGGAACTGTGCCCAAGAAGCATATGCTTAAAATGGCAGAAGATTTGATTACTTTGATTAGAGGTTCTTTGCCCCCTCCTGATAAGAGACCAAGGGTGGAACCTGAGCTAGGGAGTTTTGAGCAGGCTTCGGATGTTTCAGAGTCTTCGGCTGAAGACTTGCAGGAGTATTCTCCTTATTCTGATTCTGATGTGGATGATTCTACTCCTTCTGCTTCTCCTCCTGAGGATTTTTCTTTTTCAGAGACTCTTCATTCCATGAGGGAGCATTTTAAGTGGGAAGGTCAGGACTTCTCGGATTCCACGAAAAGGCTTAGGGAATTTTTGTTTTTACCCCAGCATAGGCCTTTGGCTATTCCTCCTGTTCTGGATGTGGTGGAAGATGTTTTTGCAGAGGCTTCTCTTAATCCTGATTCTTTGCCTCCTGCTCCTGTTAAACCGGATAGGTATTACAGGGTGCCTGAAGCTCATAAGTATCTTTTTAAGAGTCCTAGGGCAGACCCAGAAACTGTTAGTCAGGGGCCTAAAGGTGTTAAGGCTTCTGTTGTCAAAAATCCGGTTCCTCCAGATAAAGAGGCCAGGGCTTTGGATAGATGGGGAAAGAAAGTTTATACTTCTTCCACCCTAGCTATGAGGGCTTTGAATTGCCAGTTTCACATGTTGAAATACCAAAACTATCTCCTTTCACAATTGAAGTCTAAGGTAGATGCTCTGGCGGAAGGTATTGAGTGTAAAGAGTTACAAGATTTAGTACATGTTTCTGAACAGGTGGGTAAGCATTCTTTGCAATGTGGTTTTGATGCTGTACAGGCCTCGTCTAGGGTGGCTGCCACTGGGTCAGTTCTTCGCAGGCACGCCTGGCTGAGGGATCAGAATTTATCTGACCATGTTAAGACAAGGATTTTAGATGCTCCTTTACAATCTGATGTGTTGTTTGGTTCTCCTGTTGAGGCAGTCTTGAAGAAAATGGAAGACAAGGCTAAGTCTATGCAGACTGTTAAAGATTTTTTGCAGGTTCAGCCTCCAAGTTTAGTAGAAATTGGCCTACCAAGGGGTGGACGATCCTTCTTATGATTCCCAGTCTAGGGGTAGGTCTAGACGTGGTAGGGGCAGAGCTCAGGGCTCTTTCAGGCCTAGAACAGGGAGTTCACCTGCACAGTCTTCGGGTGAGGGCAGGGGTCAGTCCTTTCGTAAACAGACCCAATGACCTACCTTTTCAGCTGCCAGAGCCTTCTCGCCTGGCAGCACCTTTGGGAGGAAGGTTGGCACTTTTCAAGGAAAATTGGAGTTTGATTACCCAAGACAGATGGGTATTGGATATCATACACCACGGTTACAGGTTTTATTTCCATACCTTGCCTCCTTTCAAAGGCATGCCAGACGTTCCTCCTCAACAAAGAATAGAGGCTCACAAACAAATTTCTCTGTTACTTCAAATAGGGGCCATACAGCCGGTCCCTATGCCAGAAGTGGGCCTAGGATTTTATTCTCGCCTGTTCCTAGTACCAAAGAAAGGGAACACGTGGAGACCAATTTTGGATTTATCTACCCTCAACACTTATCTGGACATTCCCAAGTTCAAAATGTTGACGTTACAACAGCTTTTACCTCTGTTGGGCAAAGATCATTGGATGGTAACTTTGGATCTCAAGGAGGCTTACCTTCATGTTCCTATCAGACTGAGTTGCAGGAAGTATCTGCGTTTTCGAGCTGGGACTTCTCATTATCAGTTCTCTGCATTGCCCTTTGGCTTATCTACTGCGCCCAGAGTGTTCACGAAAGTTCTGGCTCCAGTGATAGCTTTCCTCAGGCTAAAAGGAATACAGATCTATCCTTATTTGGACGATTGCCTGATTCTGGCTCAAGGAAGGGACGAGCTTCTTCATCATTTGGAATATGTGATAGCAGTGCTAAGATGCCTGGGGTATTCTATGAACGAAATAAAGTCCAGTCTAGTACCCTCTCAGGACATGTGCTTTCTGGGTGTAAGACTGAATACAGCATCCCAGATGGCCTTTTTGACCCCGGACAAACAAAAGAATCTTTCCCTTTACTTTCATCAAATGTCTCATCAGTCCAGGCTGACTGCAAGGACAGTCCTTCAAGCCTTGGGGTTCATGGCATCTTGTATTCTGGTGCTTCCCAATGCCAAACTGCATATGAGGAAGTTACAATGGTATCTCAAAAATGTATGGACACAGCACTGCCAGGATCTGGACACTGTCATTCAAATAATACCTTGCATTCAAAAGGAATTGTTGTGGTGGGCTCAGGAATGTCACCTAAACAAGGGACTCTCTGTGACCCGACGTAGAGGCGAGTCAGATTCTAACGACAGATGCCTCAGACAAAGCTTGGGGAGCTCATCTGAATGGAAAGTGGATACAAGACAAGTGGCCTGCCAGACTACAACATCTACATATCAACTTGAAGGAGATGTTAGCAGTCCAGTTTGCATTAATAGCTTTCAAGGATTTACTTCTTCCAGGGCAGGTGTTGATTCTAACAGACAACACAACTGTCATGTGGTACATCAACAAGCAAGGGGAACACATTCTTATCCTCTATGCAGGCAAGCAATGATTTTGTGGGAGACTGCTCTCAGTTTACAGCTGAATCTTCAGGCAAGGTTTCTGCCGGAGCACAGAACTCCTTAGCAGATGTGTTGAGCAGGCGAATTATGGATCCCCACGAGTGGAAATTGGATCCTCATGTATTTCAGAAATTGACAGTGTCATGGGGAACTCCAGACATAGATCTGTTCGCTTCTCCACTAAACCACCAGCTGCCAAAGTTTTGCACTAAAAGGTTTCATCCCACAGCTTGGAAAGTGGATGCTCTTTCTTTCAATTGGAGCAATCTTCATGTGTATGCCTTTCCACCTCTGCCTCTCCTCCCAAAGGTACTACTAAAGGCCAGACAGGACAAGCCAAGGATGATTTTGATAGCTCCAGATTGGCCTCGACAGCATTGGTACCCATTACTGAGAAGCCTGGTACGGAGCCTCCATGGCCTTTGCCTTGATTCCACACCTGTTGTCTCAGGAGGACAGTCATTTGCTCAATGTCAAGCTTCACTCTCTTCACCTAACAGCCTGGCATATTCTGTTTTGAACCATAGTGGGTCTCAACTTCCACAGCAAGTTTTGAATGTTATTTTGGAAGCTAGAAGGCCTAGTACAAGGAAAGTGTACGCAGATAAATGGAAGAGATTTTTATTTTGGAGTGCAGCAAAGGATTTGGATATTTCTGAGCCTAATTTAAGTGTGGCTCTTCAATATCTTACTGAGTTACTGGACAAAGGTTTGTCCTTCTCTTCTATTAAGGTTCATGCTGCAGCAATTTCGGCTCACTATGATTGTGACCCACCATTGTTTTCTCATCCTTTGTTCAAGCAATTTCTTAGAGGGGCAAAGAATATAAGACCCCCACGTAGAGCTCCTACTCCTGCTTGGGATCTCAATTTTGTGTTGGAGAAACTCACTCTACAACCTTTTGAGCCTGCAGCTACTACCGAGTTGAAATATTTATCATGGAAGACTGCTTTTTTGTTGGCCATTACCTCTGCAAGAAGGGTTTCTGAGTTGCAGGCCCTTATGGCAGTTGAGCCTTTCTTAATTTTCCATAAGGATAGGGTATCTTTACGTACTAATCCTTCCTTTATGCCTAAAGTGGTTTCTAGTGTGGCTTTAAACCAAACTATTCATTTGCCTACTTTTTATGCAAACCCCAAAATAAAGGGGAAAAGATTTTGCACACTTTAGATGTACACAGGCAGTTGCGATATTATTTGGACAGAACTAAAGGGTTCAGGCAGTCTCAGCAGTTATTTGTTTCTTTTGCTTTGAGTTCTCAGGGCAAGCCTGTGTCAAAACAAACTATTTCTAAGTGGATTGGGTTTTGCATTGCTTTCTGTTATTCCCATCATGGCAAGGAGATTCCAGCTGGGATTAGGCCTCATTCCACTAGGGCTACTGCCACTTGACAGCTTTTTGAGGGGTGGCAACTAAGGATATTTTGGAGGCAGCTACTTGGAGTTCAGTGCATACTTTCTCTAGGCATTATCACCTACCACTTTATTCTAAATCTAGGGCTGGTTTTGCCACTGCTGTTTTGCAGGGCATTTTGGCAGCTCCTGCTTCCTTATAGTTTGGCCATCCTCCCTTACCTCTGCTTTGGGATTCTACCCAAGTGTAAGGACTGCAGCAATGTGAGATGAAGAACATAGTACAGTTTTGTACCTACCATAAATGTAGATGTTCAAGATCCACATTGCTGCAGTCCAATTTACCTCCCTCCTTCCCTCTGTAGTTAGAGGCGGTTGTGTGGGTTGGGTTGTCAATATGGTGTATATTGTATATATTGTACATATTTTTAGTGCTAGGATGGTTGGTTGTTTGTTTGCTGTCTTTTGGTTTTGACCTTTCTTTTTAGGGTCTTCTGACATCTGGGGCAAGAAAAGACTGAGGATATGACGTCGGTCATGCGCATTTGTACCCTGACGTCCTGATGTCAGTCAAATGCGCCTTGACCGACGTCAGCCTTATACTTTGATATTCGGGCCGACCGAGGACAGCGGACTACCCAAGTGTAAGGACTGCAGCAATGTGGATCTTCGAACATCTACATTTATGGTAGGTACAAAACTGTACTTTTTCAGATTCCGATAACCAATTCTTGCAAGCAGGACCTTCTTTGGTGGATGAGGCCAGACCAGAACTTTGAAGCCGCCCATTCCAGTCCCCTCAGCCCAAGACCATTGTGACCATGGATGCTTCCCTGTTAGGGTGGGTGGGCCATTTCCAGGGAAAGACGGTCCAAGGCGCATGGTCCACGTTGGAGGCCAACCTGCATATCATCTTTCTAGAACTGAGAGAGGTGCTGTTAGCGTTGCAAGCATTCCATCCAGTTCTTCCTTCTGCAACGATTGCAGTTCAGTCAAGACAATGTGTCAGTAGTCTGGTATATCAACAAGCACGGAGGAACCAAGTTGTACCCCCTGTGTTGAGAGGCCATGAGAATTTGGCAGTGGGCGATAGCTTCCAACCTCTTTCTGATAGTGACGCATATCCCGGGGAGCTCCAAAGTGATTGCAGACAAGTTGAGCAGACGTATTCTCTTGCCCCACGAGTGGTCTCTCAATCCTGAAGTAGCAGCAGAAATTTTCAGCTGTTGGGGACAGCCTTGCTGCGACCTCTTCGCCTCCCCATCAAGCAACAAATGTAGCAGCTATTTTGCCCTATTCCCCCCAAAGGGGGAGTCCCCGTGGGACGCTCCAATTCACGATTGGCCCAAGGGACTGCTTTATGCCTATCCCCCCAATCCCTCTGATTCCACAATTCATAAAGAAAGCTCTTCGGTTGAAATGCAAAGTGATCCTCATAGCCCCCTTTGGCCTCGACAAGTTTGGTTGCCCTTCCTTCGGCCTCATCTGTTATGTCGATCATGGATTCTGGACCCTCTTCCAGACCTGATTTCTCACCCTCAAGGGTTGAGTAACCCGAATCTGTCCAGTCTCAAGCTAACAGCTTGGTTTCTCCATTTCAGTTAGTTGCCAGGCAGAATGATCTTACCTCACCTGTTCATGACATTATTCTGGCCTCTCATAAACCATCCACCAGAAGATTGTATTGGGACAAATGGAAAAGCTTCTCTAATTGGTCAAAGGAAAAATGCTAGATTCCTTATTCGGCTCCAGTCACAGAGGTTTTACAGTACCTGTCTAAGTTTTTCAAAGATGGAGCCGCAGCATCTACCATACGAGGTGGCCATATCTGGTGGCAATTTTAAATTATCATAATGGGCTGGATGGTACTCCTCTCATATCACTGCGTTTATGTAAAATAATTCTCAAAGGAGTTCTCACATTACATCTCTATTCAGACAGCCTATAGAGCCATGGAACCTCACGTTAGATCTCCAGTCTTTGACTCAACCTCCCTTTGAACCTGCAGAGAAATGTGACCTAAGATTCTTGTCATGGAAATCTCTCTTCTTGGTAGCCATCACGTCAGCCAGCCAAATTTTGGAGCTTCAAGCATTCTGCAGCAAAAGACCCTATCTAATCTTCCACAAGGACAGAGTATCACTCCAGACGAACCCCTCTTTTCTCCCCAAAGTTTTTTCTGACTTTTCCATCAATCAGTCTATTGACCTACCAGTATTTTTCCCAAATATGTCTAATAAAGGAGAATACTGCCTACATTCCTTGGATGTACACAGGCAATTGAGATTTTATTTAGACAGGACCAAAGCAATATGTAAGACTGACCAACTTTTCATTTCCTTTTCTGGGCCTAGAGTGGGAAATTCTGTCATCAAGTTCACTTTATCGAAATGGTTAAGGGACTGCATCCGTTTCATTTATTCATTTGCAAAACAACCTATGCCACAGAATATTAAAGCCCATAATACTAGATCTGAAGTAGGAAGTTCATTTGTCAGCAACCTGTGGGTCTTGAATCCGATATCGGATCCGAGCCGGCAACTTGTTTCAAGCTAATGGATCCGAGCTCCTAGCTCCTTCCTTCACCCATAATCCCCTGCTAACCCTCCATGACCTCAGATCTAGTTTGCCGTGCTTGTGGATGGCTGGATCCCCTTGAGCTCGTCAGCTAAGTGGAATTTTACTGCATTTTACTGTATTTTTCCTGTCAAAATTTTTCTTTTTTAGTTAAATTAAATAAGAAAAAGTGTGTAAGTGTTAGGTTCCCTTATTATTTTTTACTTAATTAGTTCCCCCTCCCTTCGCTGGTCGTTAGTGTGTGTTGCGTTTCTTTTTGTGGCCTGTGTGTGTGTGTGTAGTTGTTTTTTTTCTTTAAAAAATGGCTGAGGCCCCAAAAGCCATATTTTCTAAATGTACTGAGTGTGGCCATAAGCTCTCCCTGGCTGATGGCCACACTCGGTGCGTTCGGTGCCTTGGGGTTGAACACCTTACCTCAGGCTGTACCATCTGTGCAGCATTCAACCCCAGGGCACTGAAAGAGCGGAAGTCGAAGCTGGTCCTTGCGGGACTTTTACCCCCGGACTCGGCTTCGGCCTCCGCTGACTCTGCTGCTCCCGTGACTCAAAACTCCCGCTAAAGTGTCGGAGGACAGGGAGGCCAGGAGGGAGAAACGGAGGGAGAAGCACCACAAGCGGCAGGCTGAGACTTCCATTTCGGCCCCGCCAGCTAAGCGGGCTTCTCCCTCCACTGCTTCTAGGTCTCCTCCTCCTCGGCTCCGATCCCCTTGTTTCTCTCCGGGGCCTGAGGAGGAGGAGACCCGATCTCCGTCGAGGTCATCGAGGTGGCATTCCAGGCCTGCCTCGGTGGCCTCTTCGAGATCTACCTTTAGTATATCCGATGCAGACTTGGGCCGGATGATGCGAAGATTCATCCAGGCCCAGCTGCAGATGGGGAGTGCTCTTGCCTCCCCCCCCCCCTTTCCGGGGGGGAGCTCAACACCCTTTTTCCATCCTATTGCTCTTTCTCCGACCCGCTATCCAGGTTCGGAGCGTTCGGAGCCGAGCAGCGTTGGAGCCGGGGGTGCGTCGGCGCCGACAGTACTTGGCACTTCGGACCCGACCCTGCCCTCGAGCCTGTCAGATCCGACCTCTCTGAGCCATGGTCCGAGCTTCGGATCCGGGGGATTCAGTGTGCCTTCGGCTCCACCCAGGTCGGAGCCCACTGGTCCCTCGGATTCGATGGTCTCGGCGCCGGCTCCGATCCCTTCATCGGATCCGAGTGGAGGCCGACTTTCGGATCCAATAGAGAGAGAGTCTCTCCCTCGGCCTTCGATGTTGTGGAGAGGGCTCTGTTCAGAGCATCCGGACCCCTGGTCCTTGCATCGGCTCCTCCCTGCACTCCCCCTCTGCTGGGCCAGGCTTCCATCACCTGGCCAATGGGACAGTCTGCTTCGATGTCACAGATGGTTCCATTGGAACAAGATGTTGCTGGCGAGGCCTCCTCAATCAGCCCCCCCGAGGAAGTTCCTCGCAAGCATAAGTGCAAAAGGAGACACGTGGACTCCCCTGAGTCTTTAACCGAGGACACGGACTTGGAGGAAGGGGAAGGCTCCCCAAGATCGCCCCCTGAGGGGATGTCTCCTTTGGAGACATCATGGAGATGCTGAGGATCAGAGGTGGGTGGTCTGCCCCGAAGTCTTCCTCTGACGAGTCCGTGTTTCTGGAGGCATTCGAGGCAGGCCCATCTACCTCTTGGGTGTCCCCTCCGGCCGACCCCCTGGTGGACCTCATTACCACCAGGGCGTGGAAGGATCCGGACACCGTGGAGCCAATACCGAAACACCCGGATAGAATTCTTAGCCCCCCCTCAGACCGATCACATTGGAGTAAGGGGCCCCCCGTAGATGCCATGTTGACGGCGGCAGCCACGAAGAGGGAATTGGCTCAGGAGAGCCCCTCAAGTCCATCCACCGAGCAAAGAGTCCCGTTTGATGGACCGCTTAGGGAAGCGAGGTTTTAGTTCAGCGACCTTCTCGGTAAGGTCTCTGAACTATATGGCACATGTCATCAGGATGCAGCGGGATCTTATCAAAGAATAGGCTGCATCCCCCCCTGAGTCCATGTCGGAGGATGACAAACAATTGTACTCCACCCAAATGGCCACTCTGAGATCAATGTCAAACACCTCTATGCGGCTATTGTCCCATGCCACAGAGGGAGCCGCTAGGGCTAGCGGAGCAGGCCTGGCTCCGTCATTGCGATTTTGTGGAGCCCTTTAAAGCGTCCTTCGCGAACGCCCCTTTCGATGGTTCTGCCCTGTTTGGCAAAACAGGTCGCGAGACACTTGTCCAGAGCGAGAAGGACGGGAAGACGTCTGCCGTCGGAGTCCGCTTCTCTGCTCCCCAGTGGTCCTTTTCAAGGAACCAAAAGGGTCAGAAGAAGATGTGGTTCCGAAAATCACAACATTCCCAACCCGCTCCGGACAACCAGTCCTACCGTGGCAGAGGTGGACAGAGAGGACGCCGCCCCAGGGGCAGAGGGGCTCCGAGAAACTTTGGGTCCAGAGAACCTTTCTCTGAGCGGCCTGCGCAGCAGCCCTGAGGGGTTGCCCGGCTGCTCCACTCTGGAGGCAGTCAGGGGACGCTTCTCGGAACACCTAGAGGCATGGGAGTCCATCACGACAGACCACTGGGTGCTTCGCATTATATCCAGAGGGTACAAAATACCATTACTCCATGTCCGCAAATCCAAGAACCTCCACGATGTACCACCCGATCAGAGGGAGGCCGCAGCTGCAGAAATTCGGCAGCTGCTAAGAAAGAGCCATCCAGCCCGTCCCCCAAGACCAGCTCGGATTAGGGTTCTACTCCAGGTTCTTTTTGGTGCCAAAAAAGACGGGGGACTTAAGACCGATCCTAGACCTTTCCCGCTTGAACCTGTCAGTAACCAAGGAAAAATTCCAAATGGTCACTCTTAAATCTATTCTCCCCCTTTTAAGGGAGATCGATTGGATTTGCTCCATAGACCTCAAGGATGCGTACTACCACATTTTAATGGACAAACGATCCAGGAGGTTCCTTCGCTTCCGGCTGGGGGCCAGTCACTACCAGTTCAGGGTCCTTCCCTTTGGCCTCACCACAGCCCCCAGGGTGTTCACCAAGGTATTAGCAGTGATTGCGGCCCATCTGAGACTCCAGGGAATACAGGTCTTTCCGTACCTGGACGACTGGCTCCTGACAGCACCAACAAGGCATCTACTTTGCTCAGCCAGAGACTTCTTTCTCCGTCTAGCCCCACAGTTAGGCATTACTATCAATGTCGACAAATCTCTTCTGGCTCCAACGCAGGTCATAGAATTCATAGGTGCCAGAATAAACACCAGAGAGATGTCCTTCAAGAATGCAACTGCAGTCATAACATATGGGTTGTCCTGCCTCAAGCAGCCCTCGGTCGGCCGGATTCCAAAGTCTGGATCCGACGTCTGCTGATGTCGCATTTCTCTCCGACGTCAGAGCGGCTGGAGTATATAAGCATCAGCCGACGCCATTTTCTTCAGTCTTTCTTGCCGCGCGGTGCCCGAAGCAGAAGCAGTTCGCAAGTGCCGGTCGGTCAGCTCCTGTATTCTTCGAATCCGAAGTCATCAAAAAAGCTAAGTACCCCATTGGGGACCTTTTCTTGCCTCAGCCGATGTCAGAAATTACTGAAAAAGTTAATAATTGTCTGTCTTGTGGTAAACAAATACCTCATAAGGATTTCCACTCTTACTGTCTTCCTTGCCTTGGCCCAGACCACGACGTCTCGGCCTGTGTCGCCTGTGCTCGCTTCAACAAGCGCACTCTCAGGCGCCGGGCGGAGTTCACTGAAGACTTTTTCGGCGAAAAATTTGCGTATACAATGCCGTCGGAACTTTCGACATCGCAAACTCCCAAGAAACGAAAAGACCGGAACCGACATCCTCGGCCCGGGTCTACCACCGACTCCACGCCAAAACCTACCGCGAGTGCTCCGGTTCCCCCTGAGACGGTTATTCCACCGCTCCGAACCGAAGACACCGCAATACCAACGATTCCGATACCAGATACCACTCCGACGCCAGTTATAGATTTTCCTCCGGATACTGAAACCGAGGAAATGCCCGAGACCATTGCTGTAGATAAGGTCACTCCTGCACGTGGAGCTGCCAGGCCTCCTATGGCCATGTCTATTAAGGCCTACACCCGGGCTAAGGCAGCCAGCAAGACTAAGCACCTTACAGCTCAAGCCTTACCTCAGCCTACTCCTGAGACACAAATCATGTCTATGGCCGCAGACTTAATTTCCATGATTAGAGGTTCACAGGCCCATCCTGAGAGAGGATCCCAGCCTCCTCCTGATATGAGGCCCCGGGTTGAACCCTCTGACCCTATCCCTTCAGATGAAGATTCTGAGGACTCTGTCCACTCCGATGGCCAGGAAGAGCTCTTTCAGACCTATGAGGACTCTGATGCAGAGGATTCCATCCCCTCGGCCTCCCCTCCTGAGGATATTTCTTTTGGGGAAGTTCTGCATACCATGAGGGAACATTTCAAGTGGCAAGGCCAGGAATATTCTGATTCCAGAAAGCGCCTTCGAACCTTCCTTAAAAAGCCCCAGCACAGGCCCTTAGCTATTCCTCCTGTGCTTGATGTTTTGGATGATTTATATTCTGACTCCAGTGTTACCCCTGATTCTCTTCCTCCTGCTCCAGCCAAGCCAGACAGATATTACAGGGTCCCAGAAACACATTCCCATTTATTCAGGGCCCATACTGTTGATTTAGAAACTATTTCTCAGGGACCTAAAGGTGTTTCAGCTTCCACCTCTAAAAATCCCTTGCCTTCCAACAGGGAAGCTAGGTCATTAGAGAGATGGGGGAAAAAGGTTTACACCTCCACCACTTTATCTATGAGAGCTTTGAATTGCCTCTTTCATATGTTACAATATCAGGATTACCTGTTAGATGATTTACAGAAAACTTTGGCCTCTCCTGACCCTTTAGACAGGAAGTCTTTGCAGGAAGCTGTACATAATTCTCAGCAAGTCAGCAATCACTTTCTGCAGTGTGGATATGATGCACTGGAAGCTTCATGTAGGGCAGCTATGACAGGGGCAGTCATTCGCAGACATGCATGGTTAAAAGAACAACCTCTACCAGATCATGTTAAGGCAAAACTTCTGGATGCACCTTTGGAAAAGAACAAGCTTTTTGGTGCTAATGCTAAGGATGTGTTAAAGTCCATCGAGGAAAAAGCAAAATCAGTTCAGACGGTCAAAGATTTCCTCCAGCTTCAGCCCCCCAGATTCAGCAGGAATTGGCCTTCAAAAAACTGGTCCTTTCCTAATCCTGAAAAATTTCAAAGGGGTAAAAACAGGCGTAGCCGAGGAAGAGGACAATACAGAGGCCCTTACAGGGGACGACAATGGCAGCCAGCAAACCAAAGATGTGACACAGGGGTCTCTCCCGCCCCTCAGACACAATCTCAGTGACTTTCCTCTACGTCCGCCAACCAAGGAGCAAATAGAAGCACCCTTGGGCGGAAAATTATCTCTGTTCTCAGACAATTGGCACAGATTGACAAAAGACAAATGGATTTTGGACATTATAGACCAAGGTTACAGGTTCCATTTTCATACCTTACCAAGAAAACAGGGCATGCCAAACCTACCACAAAACCAGAGGGCAGAGGCTATCAAGCAAATTTCTCTGCTTGCTCAGATAAAAGCAATAGAAAGAGTACCACAACAAGAACAAGGCCAGGGGTTTTACTCAAGACTGTTCCTTGTTCCAAGAAAAGAAACTCAATGGAGACCAATACTGGATTTGTCCGCATTAAACACTTTTCTCATAGTACCAAAGTTCAAAATGCTGACTCTACAGCAACTCCTTCCCATGCTGGGCAAGGGGTCTTGGCTGATTACTCTGGACCTCAAGGAGGCATACCTGCATGTCCCTATCAGACACAGCTGCAGAAGATACCTCAGATTTCTTGCAGGGCCAGAGCATTATCAATTCTCAGCATTGCCATTTGGCTTATCTACTGCCCAGAGTATTCACAAAATGCCTGGCTTCAGTAATTGCTCATTGCAGGCTCCAGGGGATCCAAATTTACCCGTACCTGGACGACTGCCTTATACAAGTGGACGACAAACTGATGTTGACAAAAAAACTTGAACTATGTCATACAATTACTTCAGGCTCTGGGATACACAGTCAACTTCCAAAAGTCAAGACTTCAACCATCCCAGCAAATAACCTTCTTAGGAGCCAATCTAGACACAGCCTCTCAAATGGCTTACCTGACAGAAGACAAGCAAGAAAAGTTAACTCATTATTTCAAGGGTTTGGCAAAACTCACCCAGATGACTGCAAGGAGATTCCTACAGGCCCTGGGTTACATGGCATCCTGCATTCTCCTGGTTCCATTAGCAAGACTACACATGAGAAAGCTTCAATGGTACTTAAAAAGCCTATGGTCTCAGCACAACAACTTAGAGACAACCATACCGCTCATTCCATACCTACAAAAGGAATTCCTATGGTGGGCCTCGGTAAGCCAGGCAAACACAGGTATGTCATTCAAAAAGCCTCAGATAACACAGACCATGACCACAGACACCTCAGACATTGGATGGGGGGCGCACATGGAAGGCAGATGTATACAAGGACAATGGTCTCGAAAGGAAACACATCTGCATATAAACCAAAAGGAAATGCTGGCAGTAATGCATGCCATCGAGGCCTTTCGACAACAACTTCAACAAGGCCATTTACTGATACGAACAGACAACACCACTGTGATGTGGTATATAAACAAGCAAGGGGGCACCCATTCCTACCCCCTTTGCAGACTGACAATGAATCTTTGGGAAAAATCACTGAGCCTGAACATACAGTTACAATCCCAGTTTGTTCCAGGCAAAGACAATGTGCTGGCGGACAGCCTAAGCAGGAATTTCATAGATCCTCACAAGTGGTGGTTACACCCAAAGATCTTCACACAACTCACTTCGACATGGGACAGGCCAGAAGTAGACCTATTTGCCTCTCACCTCAACCATCATTTACAAAAATTCTGTTCAAGGACATACCATCCACAAGCTTGGAAAATAGATGCTCTCTCATTCAACTGGAACTTTCTAAAAATCTATGCATTCCCACGTCTGCCACTGATGACCACAGTATTACTAAAGATCAAAGCAGAGAGACCCAAGGGGATCCTAATAGCTCCGGACTGGCCAAGACAACACTGGTACCCACTACTACGGAGCATATGTCAGAACAAGAAGTGGGCCCTTCCCCAATGGCCCCTACTTTTGACTCAGCACAACTTCAAAACAGTGCATCCAAACCTTCAGACACTGCAGCTGACAGCCTGGGAGATCCCATGAATAACCTCAATCTATCTCTCTCCAAGGAAGTTCAGCGGATATTAACAGAAGCTCGAAGACCATCCACCAGAAAGGTTTACTTAGCAAAATGGAAGAGATTCAGCATTTGGAATACCAGCAAGGGACATGATGCATCACTATTGAACATCCCACTCATCCTGGAATATTTGGCAGATATGCTTCAGAATGGACTCTCATATTCTTCCATAAAGATACATGCTTCAGCTATTTCAGCTAGATATAACACTGATCCACCTGTGTTTTCACATCCTGTGCTAAGGCAATTCCTTAGGGGAATCAAGAACATTAAGCCACCAAGAAAGGCTCCAGTGCCAGCTTGGGACCTCAACTTTGTCCTAGAGAAACTGACTCTACCTCCGTTTGAGCCAGCAGCTTCAGTGGACTTACAATTTCTCTCATGAAAGACAGCTTTCCTGTTGGCAATTACGTCAGCAAGAAGGGTTTCGGAACTACAGGCCCTAATGGCAATACCACCGATGTCCTTCAAGGATGCATCTGCAGTCCTTACAAATGGGTTGCCCTGTCGTCAGGCAGCCCTTTGGTCGGCCGGATTCCAAAGTCTGGGTCTGGCTTCGGCTGGTGTCGCGCTTCACCCGACGTCATAGCTGCAGTTCTTCGGGTATAAAGGCATCAGCCGACGCCATTTTCCCCAGTCTTTCTTGCCGCGTGGCGCCCGAAGCAGAAGCTGTTCGCAAGTGCCGGTCAGTCAGAACCAGAGATTACTACTACCAAATACTACTTCAAAGACTTCTAAAAAGCTAAGTACCCCGTTGGGGACTCTTTCTTGCCTCAGCCGATGTCAGAAAAAGTGAATAACTGTTTAACTTGTGGGAAACAAATACCTCATAAAGATTTCCACTCTTACTGCTTACCTTGTTTAGGCCCAGACCACGACGTAGCAGCTTGTCTAGCCTGTGCTTCTTTTAACCGACGGACGCTTAGACGCCGGTCGGAGTTTGCAGAACAGTTTTTCGGCTCTGATTTTGCTTATATCATGCCGTCGGATCCTCCGACTTCACAAATAACCAAAAAACGCAGGGAAAAGGATCGACACTCGCGGTCCGTGGTTTCGGCCGAAACCGCGGTTAAGCCAACCACGAGTGTCTCGGTTTCGTCTGAAACCGAGCAAGCGGTTCTTTCCCCAGCCGAAAACATGCCTTCTACCGAGGCCTCTTCTAACCTGGTGGAATCGGCTCTGAAATCCAACCTGCAGTTGTGGTTTCTCAGGAATTATCAGACACTATTCCCTTGGATATTTCAACCCCTGCACGTGGAGCTGCTAGGCCACCTGCAGCCATGTCTATTAAGGCCTCTGCCAGGGCTAAAGCAGCTAAAGCTTCAAAAATGGTGCCTGTCAAGCCCCCCTCTCACAGGCCCAGCACCAGTTCCCATATGCTTTCTTTGGCTGGGGATCTCATTTCTTTAATTCGTGGATCCCAGCCTCATCCAGACAGGACCTCTCATCCACCTCCAGAGAAGAGGCCTAGAGCAGAGCCCCCAGAGCCAGTATCCACAGATGATTCCTCTGATGACTCAGAACATACAGACCCTCCTGAGGCTCCTTATTCTCCTTACGAAGACTCTGATGCTGAAGAGTCCATTCCTTCAGCCTCTCCACCTGAGGAATTTTCCTTTGGGGAAACCTTGCATGCTATGAGGGAACAATTTCAGTGGCAGGGCCAAGATTTCTCAGACTCCAGAAAAAGGCTTAGAACCTTTCTACATTTGCCACAGCATAGGCCTTTAGCTATACCTCCAGTTCTTTCTGTTGTAGATGATGCATTTAATGATGCTTGCACTGCTCCTGACTCATTACCTCCGGCCCCTGCTAAGCCCGATAGGTTCTACAGGGTCCCGGACACTCATCACCATTTATACAAGGCTCCTTTTGCAGATCCAGAGACTATCTCCCAGGGCCCTAAAGCTTAGTAACTACATCTACTAAAAACCCCCTTCCCTCTGAAAGGGAATCCAGGTCCTTAGAGCGATGGGGCAAAAAAGTTTACACCTCTGCTACTTTGTCAGCTAGGGCTTTAAACTGCCAATTTCATATGATTCAATATCAAGAGTTTATGCCAGACCAGTTAACTAAAAAGCTGTCCTCTGAAGAATCTTTAGATAAAAAATATGTTCAGGAAATGGTACATAACATACAGCAGGTTAGTAACCATTCTTTAAAATGTGGCTATGATGCACTGGAGGCTTCCTTTAGATCAGCCATGACTGGCACAGTTATCAGGAGACATGCATGGTTGAAAGAGCAGGCTTTACCAGACCATGTCAAATCAAAGCTTTTAGATGCTCGCATGGACAAAGTCAATTTATTTGGTTCCCCTGCACAGCAGGTACTAAAAAAGATGGAAGAGAAGGCGAAATCTGTACAAACAGTGAAAGATTTCTTACAGGTTCAACCTCCAAGGTTTAGCAGGAACTGGCCCTCCAAGAATTGGTCCTTTCCGGACTCCTCTAAGTCACAGAGAGGCAGGAATAGGCGTTCAAGAGGCAGAAACCAATCCAGAGGTGCCTACAGGGGACGCCAGTGGCAAGGTAACAACCAGCGAGGCACAGACGCAGCCACCACCACTACAACACCACAATCACAGTGACTTGGCTGTGGCACCGCCTACCAGGGAACAACTGGAAGCACCCTTAGGCGGAAAGCTAACATTATTTTCAAAGAACTGGCATTGCATCACAAGGGAAAAATGGATTTTGCAAACTATAGACCAAGGTTACAGGTTCCAATTCCATACTCTACCAGCAAAGAGAGGAATGCCAAACCTACCACCTACTCAAAGGACAGAAGCTCTAAAGCAAATATCTCAATTATTAAGAATGAGAGCTGTGGAAAAGGTACCATCTATGGAACAAGGAAAGGGATTTTACTCCAGACTCTTCCTGGTACCAAGAAAAGAGAGCAAATGGAGGCCTATTCTCGACCTGTCCGCTTTAAACACATTCCTCATTGTTCCAAAATTCAAAATGCTGACCTTGCAGCAGCCCCTTCCATGCTGGGCAAGGAGTCTTGGCTGGTAACTCTAGATCTCAAGGAGGCATACCTGCACGTCCCCATACGACCAAATTGCAGAAGATACCTCAGATTTCTTGCAGGATCAGAGCATTATCAATTCTCAGCATTGCCCTTTGGCTTATCTACTGCGCCCAGAGTGTTCACGAAATGCCTGGCATCAGTAATTGCTCATTGCAGACTTCAGGGAATCCAAATTTACCCCTACCTGGACGACTGCCTGATACAAGCGGACAACAAAAGCAAGCTAACAGAAGACTTACAAAGAGTCATTTACCTGCTGCAAGCACTGGGATATACAGTCAATATAAAAAAGTCAAGGCTGACTCCATCCCAAAGAATAACCTTTCTGGGTGCAGAGCTGGACACATCAAAACAAATGGCATTCCTAACTGCAGAAAAGAAAGAGCAACTACCTCTCTACTTCTTGGCATTAACAAAGCAGAACCATCTAACTGCAAGGAAAGTACTGCAAGCCCTAGGCTTCATGGCATCCTGCATAATTCTGGTCCCTCATGCCAGGCTGCATATGAGAAAGCTACAGTGGTACTTAAAGAATTTGTGGTCTCAACACAAGCACAGCCTAGAAACCAAAATTCCAATAATCCCATGCCTGAAGCAAGAGTTCCTATGGTGGGCTCAGGCCTGTCAATCAAACACAGGATTGCCCTTCTGCAACAGTCAACCAAGCCAAACCATCACGACAGATGCATCAGACCTCGGTTCGGGGCACACATGCTGGACAAGTGCATACAAGGCTTATGGACTCAAGACCAGCTGCGCCTGCACATAAATCTAAAGGAAATGCTGGCAGTGAAATTGGCAATCCAGTCATTCAGACCATTTCTCCAAGAAGGGCAGTTGATGATAAGGACAGACAACACCACAGTTATGTGGTACATCAACAAACAGGGAGGCACACATTCATACCCTCTATGCCGGCTGGCACTGGACCTATGGGATGTGGCTCTGAGCTACAACATTCAGTTACAAGCAATTTTTGTACCGGGAAAAGAAAACATTCTAGCAGACATACTAAGCAGAACTACCACGGATGCCCATGAATGGATGCTGCATCCCAACATCTTCAAAGCCATCACAAGAGAATGGGGATTACCACAAATAGACTTATTTGCATCCCCACTCAATCACCAGCTAAAGAGATTCTGCACAAGGACGTACCACCCACTTGCTTGGAAGGTGGACTCCCTATCTTTCAGTTGGAAGAACCTGACAGCATACGCATTCCCACCACTTCCTTTGATGCACAAGGTGCTTCTGAAGATCAAAGAGGAACGTCCAAGGATCATTCTGATAGCTCCAGACTGGCCAAGGCAACATTGGTACCCATTGCTGAGGAGCATGTCTCGGGAACAAATATGGGCACTACCTCTGATCCCATTGCTGTTAACACAGAGCAACTACAACATCCTGCATCCAAACCTGAAAACTCTGCAGCTAACTGCCTGGAACATTACATAAGAACAATTAACCCAAATTTATCCCAAAGGGTTAAAGACATAATCCTTGAGGCTCGTAGACCTTCAACAAGAAAGAATTATGCAGCAAAATGGAAAATATATCTCATTTGGAGTACTGCAAAGGGAGAAAATGTGGCACTGGTAAACATAGCCAACATCCTGGAGTACTTGGCAGAGCTCTTCCATACAGGCCTGTCCTATTCTTCCATCAAGATACATGCATCAGCCATTTCAGTAGAATACAGCTTGGATCCTCCTGTCTTCTCACATCCTCTGCTCAGGCAGTTTCTGAGAGGAATTAAAAATGTAAAACCTCCCAGGAAACCACCATTGCCAGCATGGGACTTGAACTTTGTGCTAGAAAAATTGACACTTCCCCCTTTCGAATTACAATACTTATCCTGGAAGACTGCTTTCCTGCTGGCAATCACCTCAGCAAGAAGGGTCTCTGAACTACAGGCATTAATGGCAGTGCAACCCTTCCTGATCTTCCATCAAGACAGAGTGTCCATGAGAACATATCCTACATTTATGCCTAAGGTGGTATCCAGAGTGTCTTTAAATCAGGCTATCCACCTACCTACATTCTTCCCCAACCCTCAGAACAGGGGAGAAAGACTGTTGTATACCTTGGATGCACATAGACAATTACGCTACTACCTGGACAGGACCAAGTCCAATAGAAAAACTGACCAGCTTCTGGTAGCATATGCAACAGGAAAGGAAGGAAAACCAATTTCAAAACAGCCAATCTCCAAATGGATAGGAAATTGCATTAGATTTTGTTACTCCTACCATGGAAAGAAAACTCCAGAGAACATCAGGCCTCACTCCACAAGGGCTACAGCCACTACCACAGCTTTCTTACGAGGAGTGGCTACCAAGGACATTATAGAGGCTGCTACTTGGACCTCCGTGCATACATTTGCCAAACATTACAATTTACCTTTATACTCTAGATCCCGAGCAGGTTTTGCCACTGCTGTTTTGCAAGGGATCCTTACTACACCATAATCTTTCCTTTTTTCCTCCTCCCCTAGTTTACCTATGGTATTCTACCCATTTGTAAGGACTGCAGATGCATCCTTGAAGGACATAGTACAGTTTTGTACCTACTATAAATGTAGATGTCCGATAGGAATGCATCTGCAGTCAGGATTACCCACCCACCTTCCTCTCTGTGGTACTCCTAGGGTATTTGCCATCCTTCAGCTAGCTTGGGGGGGATCTATTATGGTGTATTTGTTTGTATATATGTACATACATGCTTATTTTATGTGTTTGCTCTCTACTATTTGGAAACATTGGCATTTATCCAAATTTAGCCATCCAAGAGGGCACCTGGCATCTGGGGCAAGAAACACTGAGGAAAATGGCGTCGGCTGATGCCTTTATACCCGAAGAACTGCAGCTATGACGTCGGGTGAAGCGCGACACCAGCCGAAGCCAGACCCAGACTTTGGAATCCGGCCGACCGAAGGGCTGCCTGACGACAGGACAACCCATTTGTAAGGACTGCAGATGCATTCCTATCGGACATCTACATTTATGGTAGGTACAAAACTGTACTTTCATAATCTTTCACCGAGACAGGGTCTCCTTAAGAACCAACCCTACTTTTATGCCAAAGGTGGTATCTAGGGTTTCTTTAAATCAAGCTATTCATCTGCCTGCTTTCTTCCCCAATCCTGAGAATAAATGGGAAAGACTGTTACATACCTTGGACATTCACAGACAACTTTGCTACTACCTGGACAGAACCAAGACCAGTAGGAAGTCTGATCAACTTTTTGTAGCTTACGCTCCTGGAGTACAAGGAAAAGCAATTTCAAAACAGACTATTTCAAAATGGATTGGACATTGCATCAGATTTTGTTATTCCTTCCATGGGAAGATTGTTCCAGCCAATGTCAGACCACATTCCACCAGAGCTACAGCCACCTCTACAGCATTCTTAAGAGGGGTGCCTACAAAGGACATTCTAGAAGCTGCTACATGGAGCTCCGTGCATACATTCTCCAAACACTACAATCTCCCTCTATACTCCAGATCCAGAGCAGGCTTTGCTTCGGCAGTCCTGCAGGGTTTGATTGCCACACCATCTCTTCCCTAGAGCATTGATCCTCCCCCAGCTAAGCTATGGTATTCTACCCATATGTTATGACTGCAGTTGCATTCTTGAAGGACATAGTACAGTTTTGTACCTACCATAAATGTAGATGTCCGATAGATATGCAACTGCAGTCGGATTTTCCCTCCTTCCATACCCCTCTATGCCTTGGGTCCACTCCTATCCCTGTTCCTCTTAGCTGGGGATATCAGTTATGGTGTATCTGTTTATTGCTTACTTATTTGTTTGGAATCCTGTTTTTGTCTTCCAATTTGATTACAGCCTTCCTTGGAGGGCACCTGGCATCTGGGGCAAGAAACACTGAAGAAAATGGCGTCGGCTGATGCTTATATACTCCAGCCGCTCTGACATCGGAGAGAAATGCGACATCAGCCGACGTCGGACCCAGACTTTGGAATCCGGCCGACCGAGGGCTGCCTGAGGCAGGACAACCCATATGTTATGACTGCAGTTGCATATCTATCGGACATCTACATTTATGGTAGGTACAAAACTGTACTTTGCGACCCTTCCTAACTTCCGAGAGAATCCGGAACTTACAACTCCATGTGCGGGCTATCCTCCAATCAGAGACTTCACCAGCGGAATTGGTCCTGAGGGCACTAGGCTCCATGGCGGCAGCGATTACGCTCCTTCCATGCGCCCGTTTAAACATGCGGGTACTGCAATGGACTGTTCTAGTGCAATGGTCTTTTCTATCCCTTCCTCTCCACCATCCCATTGCTATCAGCAAGGCTTGCAGGAGGGCGCTACTATGGTGGCTCCAAGCCTCGAACTTCCATACGGGCCGTCCCTTCTGCACCTCTCTCCCTCTCGCCACGGTGACCACGGACGCTTCCTGCCTCGGGTGGGTGGGGGCATTATTCAGGCAGGACAGTCCAAGGCACGTGGAACGATACAGAGACCTCCCTGCATATCAACGTTCTGGAGATGAGAGCAGTGCTGTTTGCGTTGCAAGCACTTCAGGACCTCCTCCCCACAGGAACGATTGCAATTCAGTCGGACAACATGTCGGTGGTCTGGTACATCAACAAACAGGGGGGAACCAGATCTTACCCTCTATGCCACGAAGCCATGAGAGTGTGGGAATGGGCGATCTCCTCCAACCGCTTTCTGATTGCAGCGCACATTCCGGGGAGGACCAACATCCTAGCGGATAAGCTCAGTCGCACCCTCCTTACCCCGTATGAGTGGTCTCTCAATCCAGTAGTAGCAAAGCAGATATTCGCAACATGGGGGCAACCCTGCAGCAATCTTTTTGCATCTCCATCAAACACCAAATGCGGCAATTTCTTCGCTCTAATCCCCCCTCCAGGGGAAACTCCAAGAGACGCTCTGGTGCATGCTTGGCCACCTCCTCTACCACTAATGCTACAACTCTTACAGAAAGCCTCACGGCTGGGGAGCAGGATGATCCTCATTGCCCCATTCTGGCCTCGGCAAATTTGGTTCCCTTACCCTGTGGTCTCACCTTGTGAATCATCCTTGGATTCTAGATCCCACTCCGGATCTCATCTCCCATCCGTCGAACTTACCGATCCCAAACCTGGACAATCTGAAACTGACAGCTTGGTTGCTCCAGTTCCATTCCTAGTTAGGACTCCCGGTATCTCTTCACCAGTCAAAGCCATCCTCATGGCAATGCATAAGCCCTCCACCAGGAAAGTGTATCGCAGTAAATGGAAACGTTTTTCCATCTGGGCGGAGCATCATGATCTAGATCCCTTTACGGCTCCTCTTCCATCCATATTAGACTTCCTAACTGAACTCTTTCAGGAAGGCGCTAGTTGTTCAACTGTCAAAGTGCAATTGGCAGCCATATCACATTACCATGTGGGACATGATACAGGGCCTTTGATGTCGGCCAAGTTGTGTAAAACCTTTCTCAAGGGCACCTTTTTACTTAGACCCCCTGTAAAGGAAGCCGTGCCCCCATGGGATCTTACATTAGTTCTTCAAGCCTTGACTGCTCCACCCTTTGAACCCGCTGCTTCAGTAGATCTCAAATTCTTGTCATGGAAAACAGCATTCCTTGTAGCCATCACTTCAGCAAAAAGAGTGTCGGAGCTTCAAGCTCTCTCTGTGAAGCCTCCTTACCTGATCTTTCACCCAGATAGAGTGTACCTCAGGATCAATCCATCTTTTCTTCCCAAGATAGCATCAGAAACCAACATAAATCAATCCATAAATTTACCGGTTTTCTTCCCTAAATATCAGAATAAGGGAGAGTACAAGCTGCACTCATTAGATGTTCATAGGCAGCTTCGCTTTTATACTCATAGGACAGCTGGCCATAGACAATCCGACCAGCTGTTCGTTTCCTTTGCCAAATTTAACTTGGGGAAAGCTATCTCAAAAGTATCTTTATCTTGCTGGATTTCTCAATGTATCCTATTGGCGTATCAAGCCTCGGGTAGACCTGCACCTGAAGGAGTTTGTGTTCATTCCACCTGCTCCATTTCTACCTCTGCGGCCTTCAAGTCTAGAGTTCCATTGGATGATATTTGTTCTGCAGCCACTTGGGCTTCATCTCATACCTTTATTAACCACTACAAACTATACTTGCTTTCTAGAGGGAGAGCATCCTTTGGCTCTGCGGTGCTTCGTAATATCCTTCCATGATGGCCACCCAAGGTGCAGGTAGCTGGGGACTCTGTCCCACAGGTTGCTGACAAATGAACTTCCTACTTCAGATTAAGAAGTTATGTACTCACCATAACGTTCCATCTGAGTAGATAGTTTCATTTGTCTGCAACCATCCCCCCCCTCCTTCCCCCTGGCCTTCTTCGGATCTACTGGTAGTTGGATATCCTTTTGTTGGATATATTTTGAGGGGCAAACTCGATCTGAGGTCATGGAGGGTTAGCAGGGGATTATGGGTGAAGGGAGGAGCTAGGAGCTCGGATCCATTAGCTTGAAACAAGCTGCCGGCTCTGATCCGATATCGGATCCAAGACCCACAGGTTGCAGACAAATGAAACTACCTACTCGGATGGAACGTTATGGTGAGTACATAACTTAATTTATGGCAGCATCCGTAGTCTGCCACTCCAGGGCTTCTATAGATGGTATTTGTGCAACAGCCACTTGGCTAAACCCCACACTTTTATCAATCATTACAAATTGGATGTGGTCTCCTTCCGCTCAGTGGTACTCAGGAACGTTCTTCCATAAGGGCCGCCCAAGGATCACAAGGTAGCTGGGGATTTTGTCCCCATCATTGACACGAATGGAAAGAAGATTAGCAACATCAGATAAAGAAGTTATATCTTACCATAACGTTCCATCTGTGTTATTGATCTTTCATTCATCACTTCCCACCTTCTTTCCCCCGCCAAAGGCTCCTGGGGATACTTTGGGTCCAAGTGGTGTCTTAGGGCATTTGCACAAAAATGGCCTCTGTGTTTACGTATTCAACATGGGCAAATTCGATCTGAGATAACAGGACCAAATAAACAAGGATATAGGGAATCTCCAAACTCTGGATCCCACACAGTTTGGTTTTGTGAAGGGTGGATCATGCCTTCTCAACTTGGTCGACTTGTTTGAGTCAGTCATCAGAGCTGTGGATGAGGGCAAGGTGGTTCATACTGCCTACTTTGATCTGGCCAAGGCTTTTGATATCATTCTCCACTCAGGAATCATAGAAAAACTGACTAAGCTAGGCATCAACCCCTTTATCACTAGGTGAGTTGCAAACTGGCTCTCAGAACCCACAGTGTGAAAGTAGCCGACTCCAAGTCAGACTGCCGACTAGCCACGAGTGGAGTCCCAGAGGGTTTTGTCCTGGATCCTCTCCTGTTTGGTATCTACTTCTCTGAAGTCCAGGCCAACATGAAGGGATTCTGGCTGACAAAGTTCGCAGATGATTGCAAATTGGGAGCCATTATTAACCCTCCAAGTGATGTTGACATCCTACAGAAAGACCTCACTGAGACCAACGACTGGTGTCAGAACCATGGGCTTAAGCTCAATGCCAGAAAATGTTGTCATCCCCTTTGGGAAAACCCAGTTCCCATGAATTACCACATTGATGTAGCCCACTGAACACAGAAGGCATTTTAAGAGATCTGGGAACACAGGTTGACAGCAACCTCTCTTTTGATCACCGCATTTCCACTGTTCAGAAAGTCCTGTGTGGCACATCTCATTACTAAGGGTTTTGCATCCTGGAAGAAACAGGTCATTGTCTCCCTCTACTCTTCCCTCATTAGGCCACTCCTCAAGTACAATGCCTCATTTGGCATGCAACTCACTAAACACATGCAACAACTGGAGAGGCCGCAAAATTTCCTCACAAAGAGGATCCTAGGCCTTAAACACTTGTCCTATATGGGCAAACTCAGAAAAAATACCAGCTATTCTCTTTCTCATATCGGCTATTTGGAGGTGATCTCTGCTTGACTTACAAAGCCATGTCTGACCCATCTCTGTTAGAAATGCTACATTTAAACAAATCCCAATCCCTCCGCACCACACGTTCCAGAGACCTCAACCTCATTACCACAACTAACAGAACATGCTGGAGGGACAGGTTCATAACCCAGAGACTGCCCATGCTATGGAATAGACTTTCCATACATGTCAAGCAGAGCACCTCGCTGACCCTCTTCAAGAGAAATCTTGATGAAAAGATGGGAAACGGAAAATTCACCCTGGGGATAACTCCAGCGGCTCTACTCGATAGAGGCACTGGTAACTAAGGTCAGGTGGCACTATGCCAAGGTAATCCTATGGCTAGACTTGTAAAGACCCCAGGGTCATTAGCCTAGTACACACCTATGAACCTATTTTATGAGGATAGACCAAGGAATGAGGCAAAAATCTGGACATTTGAGAGGTATGTTTCGTTATGTATTGTTTTTATAGAATTGCCTCAAAATTCTTAATACTCCTTCAATTGTTATTTCTCCTGCTGCTGGTTCTCTCATACCAGAGATTAATCTGTTTTTTTTTTTTTCTGTCTTAATATCTGGGCTAATAATTATGTGGCTTTAGGTTTGTGGTCAAAAAAACAATAGCTCCAAGGCTGCCCTCCTATATTCATTAAGTTGTTTAGGTATTCTTCTGCTTGGTGCTTAGCATATTGCAATTCGGTCTGATGTTCTGTGTTTAGCTCGGACACATTAAGTATCTTATTTCTTGTAACCCTTATTTATTTCCTGTTTCTATTTTCCCATTATTCCTTTGCTTTATTGAAATCCAGTGTTACGCATGTTCCTTTTGTTTGTCCAACTTTTCTGGCAAGCTGTCACTTTTATCAGGTAAATCTTAAATATGAAGTAGTTAACTTCATTTGTGCAGCAACCTGTGGGTATCGGATCCAATTTCGGATCTGAGCCAGCAGTTTTCAACAGCTTAGATCCGAGCTCCTAGCTCCTCCCTCTACCCATAAACCCCTGCCAGCCCTGACTGACCCCAGATCTAGTTTGCCGCGCTTGTTGACAGCAGCTGGATTTTCGAGCTCCGTGCTTAGGGCATTTCTTGTGAGAAAGTCAGAAAATTTTTCTGTTTTTTTCCTTCATCTTTAGTGTGAGTGACCATGTGTTTAGACCCTTTACCTTAGTTTAAACTACTCTTTAGTTATATTTTTTTTCCCTCCCTCGCTGGTTCGTTAGGGTTTGTGTGCATGTCCTCCTTAGTTTAAAATGTCGGAGACCCCAAAACCCATCTTTTCCAAGTGCACCGAGTGTGGCAACAAGCTTTCACCGGCTGATGGCCAAACTCGGTGTGTTCTGTGCCTTGGGGTTGGACACCTTACCTCTGGGTGTTCCATCTGCACTGCATTCAACCCCAGGGCACTTAAGGACCGGAGATCCAAGCTGATCCTGGCGGGTCTTTTGCCCCCAGATTCGACTTTGGCCTCCGGTCCTACTGTGGCTACCACTGCAGCTTCGGCAGCAGCCACTCCAGCCTCTCTCCCCCCGGCCGGGACTCAACCTCCCGCTGTAGGCCCGGAGGAGAGGGAGGCCAGGAAAGACAAGAGAAGGGAGAAGCACCACAAGTGGAGGGCCGAGGCCTCTGCTTCGGCTCCCCTGGCTAAGCGGTCTTCTCCCTCCAGGGCTTCCCGGTCTGTGCCTTCTCGGATCCGGTCCCCCTGTTTTTCACCGGGCCCTGAGGAGGAGGAGGAGACCCGATCTCCTTCGAGGTCATCGAGGCAGCACTCACGTCCCGCCTCGGTGGCCTCATTGAGATCTACTCGCAGCCTTTCTGACACAGATTTGGACTGGATGATACGAAGATTCCTCCAGGCCCAACTGCAGATGGGAGTGCTCCTGCCTCCCCCCTCCCCTCCGGGGGAGGAGCTCGACCCCTTTCTTTGCCCCGATAGCTCCTTCTCCGTCCCGCTTCCCGGGTTCGGAGCCTTCGGAGCCAGGCAGCCTTGGAACCGAGGGTGGGTCGGCACAGACAGTCTCGGGTACTTCGGCGCCGACTCTTCCCTCGAGCCTGTCTGGTCTGTTTTTGTCGGTTCCGAGCTCTCGGAGCCGAGGGCTGAGCTTCGGATCCGAGGGTTTCAGTATGCCTTTGGCGCCGTCCAGGTCGGAGCATACTGGGCCGTCGGATCCGTTTGCTTTGGTGCCGGCCCTGATCACCCTGTCTGATCCGAGTGAGGGCCCGCTCTCGGATCCCAAAGAGAGCGGCACTTCCTCGGTGTTCGACGTGGTGGAGAGGGCTCTGTCGACTGCTTCCAGGCCCCCGGTCCTTGCCACAGCTCCGCCCCGCCGTCCTTCTCTGTTGGGTCTGACTTCCATCACCCGGCCCCAGGGACAGCCTGCTTCAATGTCCCAGGTTGTTCCCTTGGAACAGGATGTTGCTGGTGAGGCCTCCTCGGACAGCCCCCCCAAGAAGATCTCCCACAAGCGGAAGTGCAAGAGGAGGCACTTGGACTCCCCTGAGTCCTTGACCGAAGACATGGATTTGGAGGAGGGGGAAAGCTCCCCAAGGTCACCCCCTGAGGATGTCCCCTTTGGGGACATCATGGAAATGCTCAGGATCAGAGGGGGGTGGTCTGCCCCAAAGCCGACCTCGGACGAAGCCGTGTTCTTGGAGGCATTTGAAGCAGGCCCTTTTACCTCTTGGGTGTCCCCCTCCGGCCAACCCCCTGGTGGACCTGATTACCACCAGGGCATGGAAGGAGCCGGACACTGTGGAGCCAGTCCCGAAGCGCCCTGACAGGATCCTCAGTCCTCCTGCCGACAGGCCCCATTGGAACAAGGGTCCCCCCATAGATGCCATGTTGATGGTGGCGGTCACTGAGGGAACTAGCTCAGGAGCCCCCCTCGGTCCACCCCCCGGGCAAGGAGTCCCGAGCGACGGACCGCTTAGGGAAGCGGGTGTTTAGTTCAGCGTCCTTCTCGGTGAGGTCACTGAACTACATGGCACACGTTATTCGGTGGAGGACAAATAGTTGTACTCCACCCATATGGCCACTCTTAGGTCCATTTCCAATACCTCTATGCGGCTACTATCCCATGCCACTGAAGAAGCCGCTACAGCCAGCGGAGCAGGTCTCGTCATGAGGCGTCAGGCCTGGCTCCGGCATTGTGATTTCGCGGAACCCTTCAAGGTGTCTTTCGCAAATGCCCCTTTTGATGGTTCTGCCCTAGTTGGGAAGACAGTTCGTGACACCTTGGTCCAGAGCGAAAAGGACAGAAAGATGTCTGCCATCGGAGTCCACTTCTCTGCTCCCCAGAGGTCCTTCTCCAAGAACCAAAAGGGACAGAAGAAGATGTGGTTCCGGAAGTTGCAACAGTCCCAGTCCGCTCCGGACCCCCAGTCCTTCGGCAGAGGAGGACAGGGAGGACGCCGCCCTAGAGGCAGAAGGGGGCCCGAAGAACCTTGGGTCCAGAGAAGCTTTCTCTGACCGGCCCACGCAACAGCCCTGAAGGGTTGCCCGACTGCTCCACTCTGGAGGCAGTCGGGGGGGTGTTTTTCGAGGCACCTGGCAGCTTGGGAGTCCATCAGGACAGACCGCTGTGTACTTCGCATCATATCCAGAGGTTACCAGATCCCCTTCTCTTGCCCAAACACCTCCCTGATGTCCCACCCGATCAGAGGGAGGTCATAGCTGCGGAAATCCAGCAGCTCCTAGAAAAAAGAGCCATCCAACACGTCCCCCCAGACCAGCTCGGATCGGGTTTTTACTCCAGGTTCTTTTTGGTGCCAAAAAAGACGGGGGACTTGAGACCAATCCTCAAGATCTCCCTTTTGAACCTTTCAGTAACCAAAGAAAAGTTCCGGATGGTCACTCTTCAATCTATTCTCCCCCTATTACGGGAGAACAATTGGATGTGCTCGATAGACCTCAAGGATGCGTACTATCATATTCTAATGGACAGACGATCCAGGAGGTTTCTCCGCTTCTGGCTAGGGGCCAGTCATTACCAATTCAGGGCTCTCCCCTTTGGTCTCACCTCAGCCCCCAGGGTGTTTATCAAAGTGTTAGCAGTGATAGCAGCCCACCTGAGGCTCCAGGGAATACTGGTTTTCCCGTACCTGGACGACTGGCTCCTGACCGCCTCGACAAGGCATTTACTCTGTACAGCCAGGGATTATTTTCTTTGCCTTGCTCCCTGGCTAGGGATCACAATAAATATGGACAAATCTGCTCTCACCCCGACCCGAGTCATAGATTTCATCGGGCCAGGTTAAACACAATCAATCTTGTAGCCTTCTTAACCCCAGAGAGACTTCGAACCCTGAGGTTTCATGTGCGGGCCATCCTTCTATCTTCATCTCCTCTGGCGGAGTTGGTCCTGAGGGCTCTAGGCTCAATGGCAGCGGCAATCAAATTGTTACCTATGGCATGTCTGAATATGAGGGTCTTATAGTGGACCCTCCAAGTCCAGTGGTCTTTTCTTCACTACCCTCTGAGTCATCCCATTTCCCTCAGCAGGGCTTGCAAGAGGGCTCTCGTGTGGTGGCTGCAATCTCTGGATCTCCACACGGGGCGCCCCTTCTCTATGGCCCCTTCCCTGGCCACGGTGACCACGGACACTTCTCGCCTCGGGTGGGGGGGCACTCTTCGGGCAGGATTGTCCAAGGCATGTGGAACGATACGGAGACCTCTTTGCATATCAATGTCCTAGAGATGAGGGCAGTGCTGTTATCGTTGCAAGCACTTCAGGACCTTCTTCCTGTAGGGACAATTGCGATCCAGACGGGACAACATGTCGGTTGTCTGGTACATCAACAAACAAGGGGGAACCAGGTCTTACCCGCTCTGTCGGGAGACCATGAGAGTGTGGGAATGGGTGATCTCCACCAACCGTTTTCTCATTGCAACGCACATTCCGGGACGGTCCAACATCCTGGCGGAGTCGCACCATCCTTTTCCCTTATGAGTGGTCTCTCAATCCACATGTAGCGAATCAGATTTTTGCCAAATGGGGGCAGCCCTGTTGCAATCTTTTCGCCTCTCCCTCAAACACCAAATACAACAGCTATTTCGCTTTAATTCCCCAAGTCGGGGAATCCCCGAGAGACGCTCTGGTGCATGTTTGGCCTCCCGGTCTGCTTTATGCTTATCCATCTCTCCCCCTGATGCTAAAGTTTCTACAGAAAGCCAGTCGGTTGGGGAGCAGGATTATCCTCATTGCCCCATTCTGGCCTCGTTAAACCTGGATGTTCTTCGTGTTTCACTGTTGCAGTCATAACTGTAGGGTGATCCTGCCGGCAGGCAGCCCGAGGTCGGCCAGAATTACAAAGTCTGGGTCCAGCGTCGGCTGCACATGCTAGTACCCTGACGTCAGTACGCTCTGTTACATAGCCCTCAGCCGACGCCATCTTCTCCAGTCTTTCTTGCCGTGCGGTGGAAAGCAGTTCGCAAGTCGTTGGTTGGCGATTTTCGATCTACGCATTTGATTGCTGTCGGTCCGAAGTTCTTACTTCTCTTCTCAAAGCTAAGTACCCGTTAGAATCTTTTTCTTGTTCCTCCGATGTCAGAAAAAGTTAATAATTGTATAGCGTGTGGAAAACAGATACCTCATAAAGATTTCCACTCCTACTGTCTACCTTGCTTAGGCCCTAACCACGGCGTTTCTTGTTCTCGGTTCTGTGCCAGGTTCAATTCTCGCACCATTAAGCGTCGGTACGACTGGGCTTTAAATTACTTTGGCAGACGCTTCAATTATAGAATGTCGTCGGATTCTACCGGAATTCAAAAGAAGTGCAAAGACAAGGACAGGCCTCCGAGATCCAAACAGGATTCGTCGCAGCTGGAGTCAGCGTCCGGTTCGGCTGTCGTCAGTGAGGCGCTTTTGCAGCCCCTGTCGTCCGCCACTTCTGAACCGATGGCCGATACGGACTCCCATGGGGAGCCATCAAGGCCTATTGTTTTATCTGCTGCAGGACCTTCGGACGTCGCTCCCTTAGATGGGTCCGGAACCGCTGTGCAGGTACCGGCTTCTGAGGGGGTATCCAGGCCTACTCACATCACCATTTCAAAGGCAAAGGCAAAGTCCTAGACTCCAGTTAAACCTAAAGTTTCTGCTCCAGCTACTTCTGAAGCTACTCCCAAGACACAGAAGCAATTGCTAAGGATGGCTAAGGATTTGCTTACAATGATTAGGGGTTTTCATCCCCCTCCAGAGAAAAGGCCTCGACAGGATGTTCCTTTGGATTCCTCTGACCAGGCTTCTGTTTCTTCCTCTGATCAGGAATATTCTTTTCCTCCTTATGAGTATTCGGATGCAGAGGATTCCCTGCCCTCTGCTTCTCCGCCTGAGGATTTCTCTTTTGGGGAGACCTTTCATGAGATGAGGGAGCATTTTCATTGGGAAGGTCAGGATTATTCTGCTTCCAAGAAGAGGCTTAGGGAATTCCTTCTTCTTCCTCAACACAGACCTTTAGCTATTCCTCCTGTTCTTGATATTGTGGATGATGCCTTTTCTGAGGCTAATTTGAATCCTGATTCCATGCCCCCTGCTCCTTCTAAGCCTGATAGATTTTACAGGGTCCCTGATTCTCATTTATTCCTATTCAAGAACCCTTCTGCGGATCCTGAAACTATTTCTCAGGGTTCTAAGGCTGCTAAGGTGGCTTCTTCCAAAAATCCTATTCCTTCCGAGAAGGATTCTCGTGCCTTAGACAGGTGGGGTAAAAAGGTATATACTTCTGCTACCCTTGCTATTAGGGCTTTAAATTGCCAGTTTCATATGTTTAAGTATCAGCAATTTCTTTTGTCTGTTTTGAAGCAAAAGCTTGCTACCTCTCCGGCTTGTGCAGAGGATAAGGAATTGCAGGATGTATTGCATGCAACTGAACAAGTGAACAAGCATAGTTTGCATTGTGGTTTTGATGCTTTGGAAGCTTCTTGCAGGGCCGCAGCCTCTGGTACTGTTATTAGGAGACGTGCCTGGCTTCGAGAACAAAGTTTGCCGGAACAGGTTAAGGCTAAACTTTTAGATGCCCCTGTTCAGCATGATGTTTTATTTGGATCCAAGGCTGAAGAGGTTATTAAAAAGATGGAAGAAAAGGCAAAATCTATGCAGACTGTGAAAGATTTCTTACAAGTTCAGCCTCCTAGATTTTCCAGGAATTGGCCCTCCAAAAATTGGTCCTTTCCCACATCTGACAGGCCTCAAAGGGGAAGATATAGACGCTCCAGAAGTCGTGGTCAAGCTCAGGCCTCTTACAGATCCAGACAATGGACTGCTTCTTCACCTAGAAGGTGAGAAGACAGATCCCAATTTCAAAGGAAGCAGACTCAATGACTCTCTCGGTTGGGCTTCAGGACCCCTTTACCTGGATGCCCCTCTCGGAGGAAAGCTTTCTCTTTTTTACAGAAATTGGACTCATATTACCTAGGACAAATGGGTATTGGACATGATTTTAAGAGGCTACAAGTTCCATTTTCATACTCTGCCAAGGGTTATCGGTTGGCCAGATCTGCCAAAACATCAATGGGCAGAGGCCTTAAATCAAGTGGATGCTCTACTGGCCATGAGAGCCATAGAGCCTGTTCCTCTCTCAGAAAAGGGAAAAGGCTTTTACTCAAGACTATTTCTGGTTCCAAGAAAACAAAACTCATGGAGACCTATTCTGGACCTTTCAGTGTTAAACACTTTTTTGGAAATTCCAAAATTCAAAATGCTTACTCTACAACAACTGCTTCCAGTACTCTCCCAGGATGCTTGGATGGTGACATTGGACCTAAAGGAGGCCTACTTACACATTCCCATCAGGCAGGAACGCAGGAGATTCCTCAGATTCAAAGCAGGCTCGAGGCACTTTCAATTCTCTGTACTGCCCTTTGGTTTATCCAAGTGCCTGGCCCCAGTAGTGGCTTATTGCAGACTTCAGGGGATTCAGATTTACCCCTATTTGGATGACTGCCTTATCCAGGCAGACAGCAAAGACCTTTTGCTTCAACATCTGGATTTTGTTCAACGTCTCTTCCTCCTCCTGGGATTTTCAGTGAACATAAAAAAGTCCCAATTGGTTCCTTCTCAACAAATGATATTTTTGGGAGCCCTCCTAAATACAACCTTACAAAGGGCTTTCCTTACGCCAGAAAAACAAATACAGCTGGCTTCAATTTTCAAAACCTTGGCAACCTTAACTCAGCTCACTGCAAGGAAATTCCTGCAGGCACTGGGCTATATGGCTTCATGCATTCTGTTAATTCCAAATGCAAGGCTTCATATGAGAAAGCTTCAATGGTACCTGAAAAGTGTATGGTCTCAGCATTACCAAGATCTGGACACTTTGATTCCTCTGATCCCCTGCCTCCAGAAGGAGTTCCTTTGGTGGTCCAGGGTGTGCACTTTAAACGAAGGGAAGCCTTTTCGTCTACCTCAACCTTCTCAAATCATAACCACGGACGCTTCGGATTATGCTTGGGGAGCACATTTTCTAAACAATTGCCAGCAGGGGACCTGGACAACGAATCACCTTCACTGGCACATCAATCTGAAGGAAATGTTGGCAGTTCAAAATGCTCTTCTAGCCTTCAATAACCTTTTGGAACCAGGGCCTCTTCTAATTCGTACAGACAACACCACAGTCATGTGGTACATAAACAAGCAGGGGGGGCTCTCATTCATACCCCCTTTGCAGACTAGCTATGGCTTTATGGGACATAGCTCTAAGTCTGAATCTGCATCTTCAGGCTCAATTCATTCCAGGAAAGCAGAATCTCTTAGCAGACAGCCTAAGCAGAAACATTTTGGATCCTCACGAATGGATGCTAGACACCAACTTATTCAACAGGATAACTGCAGTTTGGGGGTGTCCCCAGATAGATCTGTTTGCATCCCATCTCAACCATCAGCTGCCTCTCTTTTGCACCAGGGCCTTCCACAAAACAGCTTGGAAAGTGGATGCCCTGTCATTCAGTTGGAGGAACCTTTCGGGATATGCCTTCCCTCCTCTTCCTTTTCTTCCTCGGATATTACTGAAGATAAAACAAGACAAGCCCAAGTTCATCATCTTGATTGCTCCGAATTGGCCTCGACAATTTTGGTATCCAACCTTATAACACCTCTGCTTGGAACCTCCTTGGATCCTTCCTCTGTACCCTTCTCTTCTGTCCCAGCATCAGGGTCAGATGCTACACCCTCATCTCAAGACCCTTTGCCTGGCAGCTTGGCTCTTCAAGGAACTTTGATTTCTTCTAAGCTCCCCAAACAAGTTTTGGATGTTCTTCTAGAAGCCAGACGGCCTAGCACTAGGAAATCCTATGCCTCTAAATGGAAAAGGTTTTGCATTTAGATGCAGGACCGTGGCTTTAACCCTTTTGTGCCTGATCTCTCGTCTATTTTGCTTTACCTTTCAGACCTTTTGTCTAAAGGCCTTTCCTTTTCTTCCATTAAGATTCATGCTTCTGCTATATCTGCTCATTTTAATACTGATCCACCTGTCTTTTCTCATCCATTGGTGAGACAATTCTTGAGAGGGGCTAAGAATTTGAGGCCTCCTAGGACCCCTCCTGTCCCTGCCTGGGATCTTAACTATGTTTTGGAAAAACTCACTTTGCCTCCTTTTGAGCCTGCTGCGGATTCTGATATTAAATTTTTATCCTGGAAGACAGTTCTTTTGTTAGCATTGACTTCTGCCAGAAGGGTTTCAGAGTTGCAAGCTCTTATGGCTGTAGAGCCATACCTAATTTTCCATCTTGACAGAGTATCCTTGAGGACCAATCCTACTTTCATGCCTAAGGTGATTTCGAAAGTTGCTTTAAATCAGACTATTCACCTTCCTACCTTCTTTCCTAATCCTCAAAATATAGGGGAAAGGATTTTGCATTCATTGGACGTACACAGACAGTTACGTTTTTACTTGGACAAGACTAAAGAATTCAGAAAATCTAACCAATTGTTTGTTTCCTTTGCCTCCAGTTCTCTTGGAAAGGCTATTTCCAAACAAACTATTTCCAAATGGATTGCCTATGGAATAAGATTTTGTTACACTCATCATGGGAAACAGTTTCCAGGTACTGTGAGAAGTCATTCTACTAGAGCTGCTGCCACTTCTACTGCTTTTCTCAGAGGAGTACCTACCAAGGATATCTTGGAAGCTGCCACTTGGAGTTCTGTGCATACCTTTTCCAAGCACTACAATCTCCCTTTGTACTCTAAGACCAGGGCAGGTTTTGCCTCTGCTGTTTTGCAGGGCCTTCTTACTGCCCCTTCTTCTATCTAAGCCTCCTCCCTTTCTTCACTGCTTTGGGATTCCACCCTACAGTTATGACTGCAACAGTGAAACACGAAGAACATAGTATAGTTGTGTACACCTACCATAAATGTAGATGTTCGAGTGTCTTCACTGTTGCAGTCGGTGTTTCCCTCCCTCCTATCCCCTCTTTTTTCACTTTATGGTATGTTTGTGTTTCCTTGTGGGACTCATTTTTTGTTTATTGAGGATTTCTGACATCTGGGGCAAGAAAGGCTGGAGAAGATGGCGTCGGCTGAGTGCTATGTACCAGAGCGTACTGACGTCAGGGTACTAGCTTGTGCAGCTGACGCCGGACCCAGACTTTGTAATTCTGGCCGACCTCGGGCTGCCTGCCGGCAGGATCACCCTACAGTTATGACTGCAACAATGAAGACACTCGAACATCTACATTTATGGTAGGTGTACACAACTGTACTTTTCCTTACCTTTGGTGTCATCTGGTGAATCCTCCTTGGATTCTAGATCCCCTCCCGGATCTGATCTCCCA